>NC_066532.1:17421703-17561703 GCF_024679095.1 Eriocheir sinensis | reverse complement strand
GGCAATGATTAAAAATCATGATACAACCCTAAAGTCTTAAACAAAACTTTAAATCATTTATTTAAAAAAACTTTTGCAGATTCATATTAGATCATATACGTTTCATTATAATTCCTGGATCATTTATTACTATATTAATGAGAGAAATGCAGAATTGACGCATGAATTATGCGAAGGGGCTGACGAAGATGTACCTATCTCGACCCCTTGCCAGATTCCAACAACTTCGCCCTTCAACACCCTTCCTTCGCTTACGGAGAGGGCCCCTCGAAGATTATGGTATGAGAAATTGGCCGAAGAGCTCCTATATTCGAGGGGGCTGCCTTATGGTACGGCCATCAGACCCTCGGCGACCTGGCTGACGTCACGGCTGCGCAGAACCTTCAGATTTTGTCTGGGCCATGAGTAAACCCCGTAATCCTTTGACCCTGTACTCGACGACAGAGTAAGGCCGTGGCAGCGTGGTACGATATTAGGGTGTTGGTGGTAGCGAGTGTTCTGAGTGCTAATTGGTTCACGGATAGAGAAAGTCAAATCCGTCAGGATTACTTTATTAAAAAAAATACACAGAGGTCATTGACACGGACAAGACATTCAAGGAACGTGTTTTGTGTGTATATGCGTTTGTGTAGATGTAGTGTAGCTTGACTGACATAAATGTTGGCGTGTGTGTGAAACAATATGTAGAAGGGAACTGTAGCAAGACGAGGACAGGCAATAGAAGACAAACGAGTAACAAAAATACTTAACAATGAAGACGCGACACAACAGACAGGGAGACATTGCACACGAGTACACTTAATTAGTCTGTGGTGCAGCGCCACATTTTCTTGGGTCACCGGGGAAGCAAAGCACACCGCTTTCAGCGGTGGCTGCTACAAGGGCTCCACGGGGCATTCTATCTTGACGGTCCGTTTTATTCTACCACACCGGATCGGGGTCGAGGCTCGCGCCATGACCCCGACCTCTACTTTTTATTTTGTTTTTGCCGGAGAGTTTATATATGGGGAGTGGATGCAAACCCCTCCCCAACCAGCCTAGATCAGGGGCTGGACTTTTTTTTTTTTTTTTTACGTCTCCGCCTATTGCGCCGGTAAGCTTGCTTGAGGGGCATGGATGGTATTCCGCCCCAGCCCGTCATGGCGCAGGCAAGTGTTTATAGTGGCGCCATCTTCTCTTGGCTCATGCTGCCCCCCGGAAGACTTTTTGATTCTTGGACGGTTTCCTCTAGAGTCCGGGTTGATGGGTGGTCTTCAGGACAGCATGTGGGTAGTTTTAAGCCACTCGGCGGTGACTGAAAAATCCGAGGTGGTAGCGTGGGGATTCGAACTCGTGTCGTCCATCACGTGGTGAATGTGGGCCCAGCACGCTACCACTTCAGCCACCACCTACCCTGACTGACTCCTCACCATGCATAGGGCAGGGACGCAGGACTCCTTAGAGGATTGATCCCCCAGTTACCCCAAAAATGAAGCATAAATAGGAGAGAGAAAAAGAAAGAAAGACAGCTCGGGTAAATTGAAGACGGTGCATTCGTCACCCAGATTAACCTGCCCGTTTCATTCAGACCTAATTTAACCGATTCCACGCGTTCCTTTATATTATGGAAATTGACCAAGCCTTCTTAGGCCTCTGTGAATAAAAAAAGGCCCTGCTTGCTATCCTCGGGCTTGCCTCTCCAGTAAAATGCGTGACCCCTCTTAACCCGGTAGCAGCGACGGGCCAAATTTGTGGCTTTACCGTGTAGCAGCGACGGGCCAAATTTGTGGCTTTACCGTGTAGCAGCGACGGGCCAAATTTGTGGCTTTACCGTGTAGCAGCGACGGGCCAAATTTGTGGCTTTACCGTGTAGCAGCGACGGGCCAAATTTTTGCCATGATATAAACCCCCAAAAATAGATGATGCATAAACTGATCACAAATGCGTTGATATATATTATGAATTCGCTTGCGTGAGTGATGATTTTTTCTCATTTTTTCTCGCTTAGAGGGGCCTTTAAGGAACATGATCCCCGCTGCTACCGGGTTAAGCATTTTATGTATGTCAGCAAGCAACTTCACCTCACTGAGTCTCACAACATCCATCTACCTGTCCTTCTATTTATCCATTTGCCTATATCTGTGTAATCTAACTATCGATCAATCAATCTAGCTACCTCTGTTAATCGAGGGAACCAATATCTCTTTTCTCCCCCACAGCGACGAGAAGCACCCAGCGCCACCCCACGCTGAGCCATCTTTCCCTTCAACGAGACTCAGCCACAACACAGATCATCATGTCCCGCACTTTCTATTTGCTGCTTTTACTTGGTGAGATCCTTTGTTATGGCCCTTACATGCAAGCATAAGTGTGTGTGTGTGTGTGTGTGTGTGTGTGTGTGTGTGTGCAAGAGAGAGAGAGAGAGAGAGAGAGAGAGAGAGAGAGAGAGAGAGTATGCTTCTGGCCAGTTACGTGAATTAGTTTTGTGTACTTTTGGAGACTCTTTGCTCAAACTCTATCTTACAACATGGCAGTGATCTGTTTCCCAGCACAGTGGCACCTTACTTGCAAATGTCTTTCAGCAACCGCCTAGATTGATATAGTCAAATTATTTACATGGGGTTCTGTGTCATATGTGGGCCCATTAAGATGGGATATGTTTTAACTTATGTAAGGCAGAAACACTGAGCTTATCATATTGTGGCGCTCCACTATCCTGGGTGTAAAATGTGGCACTTTTGTGCAGGACCTTTACCTCCAGAACCTTTATCTCCAGTTTCCTTTCCAACCGTTCTATCTCTGCTGTGGTAGACGGTCACTGTTCTTCCCCTAAACCTATCAACAGTGGTGTCCCGCAGGGCTCTGCCCTATCTCCCACTCTCTTTCTATTGTTCATTGTTGATTTTCTTTCCAAAACAAACTGTTCTCTCCATTCCTACGCCGATGACTCTGCTCTGCATTACTCAACTTCTTTTGTCAGAAGACCCTCCCCACAGGAACTAAACAATTCCAGGCTGGAGGCCGCAGAACGCATAACCTCAGACCTTACTATCATTTCCGATTGGGGCAAGAAGAACCTGGTGTCCTTCAACGCCTCAAAAACTCAATTTTTCCACCTATCCACTCGACACAATATCCAAACATCTATCCCCTATTCTTCGACAACACTCACCTATCACCTTCTTCAACACTAAACATTCTCGGTCTATCCTTAACTCAAAATCTCAACTGGAAACTTCATATATCTTCTCTTACTAAATCAGCTTCCTCGAGGGTAGGCGTTCTGTATCGTCTCTGCCATTTTTTCCCCCCTCTCAGATGCTATCCATATACAGGGGCCTTGCCCGTCCTCTTATGGAGTATGCATCTCATGTGTGGGGGGGCTCCACTCACACAGCTCTCTTGGACAGTGTAGAGTCAAACGGCCGTACCATACATCTCCCCCGCCACCTTCCTCTTCCTCTCCCCTTACACGGTGTCCCCTTTCTGTTGGGAACTATAACTTGACCTCGACCCCTTCCCTCGCTAGAGGTTCTTAGAGTTGAGTTGGTAGCCTCTGCAAACGCCTCTACATGGAAATCTTGATTATTGAAGCAATATACATACATTAGTGTGATCATACTATATAGTGTGATTATACTTTGGTGATTATACCAAATAAAATGGTTGATTGAATGGTAAATATATAGGTATAATTGCGTACATAGCGTGAGTGAAAAGGTTGGCATCTCTGCGCGGCCCATGCTTCCACCCCTCCACCGCTCCACGCAGTCAGTCCAGGGGCCTACACGTGCCCGCTGCTACCACTTCTCTGCCCCTCGCTACCATCCCGTCAAGCAAGGAGCCGTTAGAAAAGTGATCGAGCCCCATCGGAGCTATAGCAAAAGACTACCTGCTTGAGTTAATTAATCAAGCAGGTGTGTCGACACGACAAGGGTTAAAAATCATGATACAACCCGAAAGTTTTTAACAACATTTGAAGTTATTTGTTTAAAAAAAAAACTTTTGCCGCTTCATATTAGATCAAATAAGTATTATTATAATTCCTGGATCATTTACTACTATATTAATGAAAGAAACGGCAGGATTGACGCATACAATATGCGAAGGGGCTGACAATGATGTGCCTGTCTCGACCCCTTGCCAGATTCCAACAATTTCGCCCTCCAACACCTTCCCTTCCCCTCCGGAAAAAAACCTTCGAGTATTATGGTAGGAGAAAATGGCCGAAGAGGTTCTACAGTCGAAGAGGTTGCCTTATGGGACGGCCGAAAGGCTCTTCGTTTCATCAACTCCCCTCCTCATACTGACAGTCTTCTGCATCTTAAATTCCGCCGTCATGTTGCATTTCTTTCTATTTTCTATCGATACTTTCACGCTGACTGCTCTTCTGAACTTACTAACTGCATGCCTTCTCTTCTCCCTCGGCCCCGCTGCACTCGACTATCTACTCTAGCTCATCCCTATACTGTCCAAACCCCTCATGCAAAAGTTGACCAGCATCTTCATTCTTTCATCCCTTACACTGGTAAACTCTGGAACAGTCTTCCTTCGTCTCTATTTCCTCCTGGTTACGACTTGAACTCTTTCAAGAGGAGTGTATCAGGAGGCCTCTCCACCCGAAATTGACCTCTCTTTTGTCCACTTTTCACTTTTGCCTTCGTAGGGAAAGCGATTTGCGAGCTTTTTTTTTACATCTTTTTTGTTGCCCTTGGGCTGATGCCTTTCCTGTAAAAAAAATAAAAAAATAAAAAAGAACATTTTTTCTTTACAAAAATTCACAAGTGACATATATTAACTATTTCACCCGTAGGTGTTTTAATCTTCCCTTGCTTTTGGAATTGATGAAAGAGTGCATCTGACAAAGTTAAGACTTCAATACAGGCGTCGCAATGCAGATATGTGTTTAGGCTATGCAAGACGAAGCCAGCAATATATGCAATTATTTTGGTGCAGTACCTTGAAAGAAGCCAGGCCACAATCACAAGCTTTCTGCCAATACCAAGATGACCGCTGGTCGACTTGACAGGCTACACTTTTTCCAAGAAGGGGGAGCTCCTATCATACCCCCAGAGGTGAAACATTCAAGCTTCATGTCAAGTCGAGTCTTGAAATGTAACGATACTGTGTTTCCTCTCCAGAGACTGAAAGACCTGGCATGTGTTCATGAGTATGCAGTGGCAGTCTCACATCGGTTTATAGTATTTCCACGAGAATCTGGCGGGCGGGAGGTGGCGGCTGGGGGGTCAGCCAAGGTCAGCACCGCCCCGCGTCCTGCCACACACTTTCAACACCTCCCTCTTCCTCTCATATGTCAGATATTTACTAAGATTTTTGCTTGCGCTGGAAAATATTGAGAAAAGTAGCACTGGCAGGCTTGCTGGGAATCAGGACCAATATAGGGCTCTGCCGAGTAGAGCTGTCATAAGGAGAGAAAAGAAGAGGAATGTCAGGACTTTCGCTGAGAAAGTCGAGGGACATTTCAATACAAATAATCTCTGACCCGCTTACCGAGCCCTGAGGAAACTCCGCTCCAAGTCACCCTTTCAGGTGAGCGTTTTCCGAACAGCAGATGCATACCTCGTGTTAGATATGGATGAGCGGAGGGCTCGTTTGGATTAATATTTTGAGTAGTTATAGTACATGGCAGACCCTCTAAGCAGGCAATTTTCGGTTGCTGGGTTACAAATGGCGGATGCTGATCCACAAACCTCTCTTAAGGTCCGAGAGGCTGTAGCGAGGCTGAGCGATGGAAAGGCAGTTGATATATATTTTATATAAATATATATATATATATATATATATATATATATATATATATATATATATATATATATATATATATATATATATATATATATATAACATCAGGTTACCATCAGTGCGGAACTGCTCAAAGCTGAAGAGAGGCCATGATCCGCAGGATGCATGCGATATTGACTGCCGTAGGCAATCCGGAACCATTCCTCCGGATTGGAAAAATGGGCAAATCGTCCCTATATGGAAAGGTAAATGGAACAGCCAAAAATGCAACAACTTAGTGTAACAGACAAGGTGTTTACCCATCAATTGCTCATGGCAGATTTGCAACCAGTTACTAAAACTGCAGAACCCTGAGCAGTCCAGGTTCATGCCTGGTAAATCGACACCTACCGTATTCTAGCGCTTCGTGTATTGGTGGAGCTCCGACGTGAGATTCGACAAGGGATTCTTGGACCCTATGCAGATCTCAAGAAGGCGTTTCATTCACTGCTTCGGGAGACACTCCAGGATCTACTGCGACTCCGTGAGATTCCTGCAAGGACCGTTGGTCTGGCCTGTACTCTGGGGCTGAGTTCTATGAAGTGTGTTAGTGGGGGAGGCGTGTCTTGCTTATTTCCCGTTAACGCGGGAGAGAGACAGGGCTGCGTCTTTGTCCCATCTCTTTTTAACACTTGCATGGACTGGATATTATTTTTTTTTACAACAAAGGAGACGGCTCAAGGGCAACAAAAAGAGTGTAGAAAAAAAGCCCGCTACTTGCCGCTCCCAAAACAAAAGATAGTATAGAGTGGTTAAAAGAGAGGTCAATTTCGGGTGGAGAGGTGACTTGATACACTGTTCTTGAAAGAGTTCAAGTTATAGGCAGGAGGAGATTCAGACGAAGGAAGGCTGTTCCAGAGTTTACCAGTGTAAGGGATGAAAGAGTGAAGATGCTGGTTTACTCTTGCATAAGGGTTTGGACAGCATAGGGATAAGCTAGAGTAGAAAGTCTAGTGCAGCGGGGCCGCGGGAGGGGGGGAGGCATGCAGTTAACAAGTTCAGAAGAGCAGTCAGCATGAAAATAGCGACAGAAGATAGAAAGAGAGGCAACATGGCAGCGGAATTTAAGAGGAAGAAGACCGACAGTATGAGAAGGGGAGTTGATGAGACGAAGAGCCTTTGACTCTACTCTGTCCAAGAGAGCTGTGTGAGTGGAGCCCCCCCACACGTGAGATGCATACTCCATACGAGGGCGGGCAAGGCCCCTGTAAATGGACAGCTTCTGTACGGGGGAGAAGAACTGGCGGAGACGATACAGAACCCCCAACCTCGACGAAGCTGATTTAGTGAGAGAGGAGATATGGAGTTTCCAGTTGAGGTTTTGAGTTAAGGATAGACCGAGGATGTTTAGTGTAGGAGAATGTGACAGTTGAGTGTTATCGAAGAATACGGGATAGGAGTTTGGTTTGTGAAAGTTAACAGTAAATAAATTATGACTGCCATTTTTTTGGCTTGAAGCTCTGCTAATCCAAACAGGACCGGGTCAGATGCTGTTTGAAATGACGGAATATTACTGTTCGTAATCCCTTCCTCCCTCTTCCTGCAGCCCCCCACGGAGTCCTCCTCACCAGCCAAACGAGAGAACTACAGGTCAGCTTCATCCACCCTGAGTTCCCTGTTGTCAAGATTAAGGCCAACTGCGACCCGTCTTCAGGTAAGGACACACACACACACACACACACACACACACACACACACACACACACACACACACACACACACCACTCAATAGCTCAGTGGTTAAAAGCTCTGCGCTGTCAGGTTTCGCGGCCTGACAGGCATAGGTTCGAGCCTCGCTCAGGTCGGGATTATTCCCCTTACAAGGAGTGGTTACTGTCCCCCCTTGAGCAAGGGAGATGGGCGATGTGCTGTGTGGAGGTCCTGGTAGTATCCAGAGATAGACTATAATGAGCTTGCTTTTGTCAGGACAATACTTGCTGGTAATTGCCAGTCCATCCCTTGACCAGGCCGTGGTGAATTACACATACACATGGTTAGCACGCTCACCTCACAACCGAGAAGTTCTGGATTCGATTCCCTGGCGAAGTGGAGACGGATGGACAGTCTCTTTCAATCTATTTTCTCTCCCTTTTTTTGGCCTTTGCCGATGATACTTCTTTATTCTCTCCTATTCCTGATCCTCGAATAGGTCTCCTGTGGCCACTTAGTTGAATGCGGATCTTGATTTGATTTATTTCTTTGTTGTTAGCGTTGGACCATAAGATTAAATCCTGCCAAGGACCTCTGATCCACCACATCCTGATATCTTAAAATATTGATTGACACCCAAGTAACTCTTGTAACATCTTGTAACTCTTTGAAATTACTTGGAGTAACATGAGGATTCAAGTTGACTTTAGAGAATCATATTAGGAAAACTACCCCTATTTCCCATAAGGTTGTGTATTGTTTTTAACTTTTTTCCCCTTAATTTTACCCTTTTTGAGGGCTGCGGTCCAGTTTGGATGTCGGCAGCTCCATCTGGCGTGTGCTTCCAGACGACTGTTCCTCTTTTTCACAATGATAAGTTTGCAGCAAAAGTCAGCACCCCCCGGTGTCTCATTAGGCATTGTTTTTGTCTACCTTTTTTTTTTTTTTATATTCTTCTCCCAACTCTGCCGTCGCTCTTTCATTTTCATGTCCTTGTCTGTTCATCGAGGTTTGGGTCTTAAGATTTTTATTTTATTTTTATTTTCTCTTGATGCTCTTTCATAAATCTCAGTAATAATAATAATAATAATAATAATAATAATAATAATAATAATACAGGTAACTCTCGATTTACGCGAGTTTGGTTTACGCGTTTTTTTAAATAACGCGGGGTCCAAAATCCAAATAAATGTTTAATTTACACGTTTTTTCACTTATACGCGATATTTTATGGAGTGGCCACCATATGTCTCCAGCAACTGGACTCATACGGCGCCGCGGCCACACAGCTAAGCTCAGTTCTTCCTGTGCGCCACTTGAACAACAATACAGTACCCACGCTGCCACGCTACTCAACAATAGGGGTAGGCAGGTACCGGTACCAGTATCGGTACTAGCGGTACCAGCTATACGGTACGGTACCAGTACCAGAGTGCTCGGTACCGGTACCAATACTAGCCAGCCGTTCATGGTGTCCCTCATTTCTTCCTCACACGAGTGAGGCTGAGACTGAGTGCCTGAGTGGATATCTCGGTGATAGATATTCTCTCTCTCTCTCTCTCTCTCTCTCTCTCTCTCTCTCTCTCTCTCTCTCTCTCTCTCTCTCTCTCTCTCTCTCTCTCTCTCTCTCTCTCTCTCTCTCTCTCTCTCCACTGAATGAAGTGAATGAGCATATTATTCCCACCATCACTCGTAGGTTATGACAGACAACTAGGCAAGACAATTCACACGGTTCTGGTGACACGCGGCATGCAGCTGTTTGTTGTATGGGTGTGGTTGTGTGGTTTGTAAACAATGCAAATGGCGGCCGGGCTGGTATTGCGCGAAATAACTCGTACAAGACTCATGATGTACAGTTTCTGATATCATATTTACCCCATTATTCTCACTAATATTAATTAATAATGAACACATGGATATTTTTTCCAATATGATTTTTTATGTAGCTTGTACTGCTCCTTAGTCTTACAATCGTAAGCCACCTGTGACATCAAGATCAAGATCATACAAATGGCGCCCGACGAAAAAACAGGACAACAGCAAGGCATGGGCGATCGTCCACCGATTTAATTTTTGTATAGTATTTATTAACTCGCCCTGTATTCTATGGTAACATATTATAAGACAGCTATGGACTATGAAGGATTATAAACAATAATAAAGGTAAGTTTGCCGTTGTTATTGGGTAAGACGAAAGACAGACCCTTAAAAACACCCCAAAGAAAGAAAATCATTAAAAAAATTTACATTCGACGTATAACGCGCAGGGCTAAACTTTCAGGCATTTTTTATGTGAAAAAGGTGCGCGCTATACGCCGGAAAATACGGTATTTATTTTTCGACAGAAACCTACCTCTTGTTTGATTTACATTGTTTTTGATTTACGCGACCTCTTCAAGAACGCAATACTCGCGTAAATCGAGAGTTACCTGTAACAGATAAATAAACAATCATTCATATTTACATTACAAATTCACAATATTTCTTTATTTTCGTGTTCTTAACAATTTGAAGTATTCCTAGTAGCATTCAGTACTTAACTCCTGTATTCCTTCCATCTCCGGCTGTGTGACTCTAAAGCCGGCCACACACACGCAGGCCCGCCCTGTCCGGCCGACGAGAAGGGGGGGTTGTCGAGGCCCACACTCACACAGGCCGCCTCATGAAAATATACAGTACACGTCAGACCACCGGGCTACATGAAAAACACCCCGATACCCGCCCCTTTTCGTCGGTAGGACGGTCTTGTGTGTGTGGCCGGCTCGTGACAGCAAAAGCCAGTCACGTATCCACATAAGGGTTTCAATACGTGCCACTCCACCCTGCTTAGCTAAACTTAGAAAAAGACAACCAGGTTTTGTTAATTAATCTCTCTCTCTCTCTCTCTCTCTCTCTCTCTCTCTCTCTCTCTCTCTCTCTCTCTCTCTCTCTCTCTCTCTCTCCTACTCTGTACTGTATGTTATTGCAGGTCGAAAGATGATTTTGGATGTTTACAAGTGCCCCATGAATGCAAGTCAACCATATTTACCAGTGTCGTTAAAGGGAGTCTGCGAGGTAAGTGTGTGTGTACTTCTAATTTGACCCTTACTTATACTTGCTTCATGGTATTTAAGTAAAGCGTCGCCCTACACATAAAAGTACATCAATAAGCTGTTGACTCGGTTTCTATTGTAACAGGCAATCCGTTGAAATGATAAGGGATACTTTTTTTTTGCTTTTCCATCTCTCTTATGCGCCGCACTGTAGTCCGACACATGAATGAAGTCAGTTTGGGAGTGGCCTACGAGATCCCTGCATCTCGGAGGAGAAAGGAATCCCTAGTAAACATTTTTATTTTGGGTGTGACCGGGTTGGTGCAGATACGGCGCCCATCGGCAGAACAAGGCCTAGGACTAGCCCAAGTCTATATACACCAAGTCAAGTCATACGCAGGTTTGTGGGAGGAGACACGGCCGAGGCGTGGTTTATGCGTGACACTGCTTGGAGCCAAACTAGAGAATGTAGAAACAGGGATTTAGAGAAAACGAAGAAAGGCGGACTAATTTAAATCAATCACTTCAACATGCCCTCCCTCACACCCCACACCGCCGTTTGTAGGCATTGGAATTATAGTCACGCTATAGCACAATAAAAAGACATATTTTTTCGTCAGTGGCTTGCCTGAGCGCGCTGTGAAAGAAGGCGAGAATGCACATCCAGAGTGCACATACGGCCCCAACTTTAGTCGCCCCTGAACTGGCGGGTATTTTTGGGGGGGGGCACCAATTGACGTCATCCCGCTGCTCCGCCCCCAAAACCGCCTCCTGCGCGTACCGGTCGCAGTTTTGAAGCAGAGTGACTTCTATCCTTAAACTCTATCACAGAGCAATATATTTCAGTTCACGTTTTACATTATTTAGTAGTCAATGATTGGTGGGCGTGGCAAGAGTACACGTCACGGCCATACGTCATGGCAGACACACCTCAGCCCGCTCCCAGTGCCCCAGCTGACATTTGCCTTTTTGATGACTCGCCTTTCGATCAGATTTTGATGGCATGTCTCTAAGACAACTACCCTAATGAAGCAGAGTAGATACTTGGTTATATTTTTCCTAATTACGTCGGTGTCTGAAACACAATGTGTTTTAATGCCGTGTCAATCAGCAACCTAGTTTAGACGCTATTGCAATAAAACGATATGTCGCGGGCCTTGAAATACATATTTTTTTTTAGTAGGCTGCACTAGGAAAAAAAAAATAACGTGTGAAACAGTTGAGTGAAGCAGTCGAGCAGGGTGCTGGCAGCGCCACCTGGACACAGGTAGAGAGAGGTGCCGCAAGCCCATACTTCATTCTTTCAAGGTGCTTCGACGGAGGCTGGAGGAACTTTCTGTAGAGAAGGAGGTGGGGGGGAATAAGGAATGTGCACTAGTCACTCCGGGTTCCCAGAAATAGGTTTCTCAGAGATCAAAACCGTCATTTTGGGAACCCTCCATGACTATACTCTGCCCGCACACCTGTAACACGGGGAGAGAGGGCGCCGGTCTCGAGGGACGTAAGTGAACAAAATGGTCGCTGACCACTCGTCACAAACGCAAGTCATTTGTCATAAGTGCAGCCGCTTCTCCCGCCGGTGACATGGGTAGGGAGGACGCTGGTCCGGGAGGGAGTAGTTGACCCGCGCCTCCGAGGACGAAAGCGAACATAAGGACGCCAGGCATTCGCCACAAACACGGCCGCCCTTCTCGCCAAGGACATGGGAAGAGTGAGCGCCGGTCAGGGAGGGGATAGAGATCCACACCTCCAGGGACGAAGGTTGACCAAATGGACGCAGGACAAGCGAACCATATGGACGCTAATTACTTGACACAAACACGGCCGCTCCTCTCGCCTGACGGTGGCACGGGGAGAAAACCGCCGCTTCAAGGGACAAGGAACTTAAGCAAGGTACAGGGAATCCAGGCCAAGCAAAATTATCGTCTTGACGGAGCGAGGCGGCTTACAAGAATGAAGTGTGGGGCTTGCGGCACCTCTCTGCGTGTGTCCAGGTGTAGTGCAGCCTAGATTTAATATAGTCTACAAGTTGCGATATTTGCCGTTTTTCTCCAGGCTTTATCGCGAGAGGGAGTATCCCGCTCACATTATAGCTATTGTGCACTAGTCATGCGGGAGTCCCAAAATAGTCGAATATGACGGATTTCCAGACAACAGTTTTCCTTAGAGCGAGTTACAAAGAAATATATATTATTATTATTATTATTATTATTATTATTATTATTATTATTATTATTATTATTATTATTATATACTCAATCATTATTTTTTTGTTCTTATTGTTATATTAAAAAGATTCTTCTATATTAATGATAATAAAATGATAATATTAATAATAATTACAATAAAAATAATGATGATAATAATAATAACAATAATAATAATGATAATAATAATGGTAATAATAATAATAATAATAATAATAATAATAATAATAATAATAATAATAAGGTAAAAATAAAACTTACTGTAATTATTATTATTATTATTATTATTATTATTATTATTATTATTATTATTATTATTATCATTATTATTATTATCATTATTATTATTATCATTATTATTATCATCATCATCATCATTATTATTACCTCCGCATACGAAGTTGGGAGGAGGTTATATTTTCGGTCCGGTCAGTATGTTTATTTATTTGTTTGTTTGTTTGTTTGTTCGTGAACAGTCTCCTGTGCACAACTTTGCAGATATCTCAACCAATTTTTCAGGGAAGCTTCGTGTCCATCCAGAATAGAACCCATTAAATTATTGATGTCAAAGGTCAGAGGTCAAGGTCGCACAAAACTTCAGATTGGCCATAACTTCGGTTCTCGTCATCGTAGAGACTTCAGACTTGGTTCATATATTGGTTCATGGAAAGACGCACCTTGCATGGCCTTGACCATGACCTTTGACCTTGACCTCGAAAAGTTCGCCAAGGTCAAAGTTTGAAAAAATAGAATTTCATCAAATTTCGAAACAAATGCTTCCATATGATGCAGAGGATCACAATTGATGGCCATACCAATTTTCAGGACGATCTTTGGCGGAGGTGTGCACTCTCCGAGTGCTATGCGTCTAGTTATTATAATTATTATTATTATTATTATTATTATTATTATTATTATTATTATTATTATTATTATTATTATTATTATTATTATTATTATTATTATTATTATTATTATTATTATTATTATTATTATTATTATTATTATTACTATTATTATTATTATTATTATTATTATTATTATTATTATTATTATTATTATTATTATTATTATTATTATTATTATTATTATTATTATTATTATTATTATTATTATTATTATTATTATTATTATTATTATTATTATTATTATTATTATTATTATTATTATTATTATTATTATTATTATCATTAATTGTACATTATTATTAACACTTTTATTATTATTATTATTATTATTATTATTATTATTATTATTATTATTATTATTATTATTATTATTATTATTACTATTATTATTATTATTATTATTATTATTATTATTATTATTATTACTATTATTATTATTAGCATTATTATCATTAATTGTACATTATTATTAACACTTTTATTATTATTATTATTATTATTATTATTATTATTATTATTATTATTATTATTATTATTGTTATTATTACTATTATTATTATTGTCAAAATTATTATTAGCATTATTATTATTATCATTACTAATACTCTTATGGCCACCAAGTTTTCCTGGGAACATTTTCTACTCGACTACTGACCCGCGGTGCCACACAAAGATGTTTAACTTGATGGTGGCACGAGGGAAAAAGGCTGACAGCCACTGCTACAGAACGTCGCAGCGCCTCTGTCAAACACAAGGCTCGCCTTTTGTCGGCGCCTTCGTTCCTCGACCTCTAACTCTTGTAAACGGACAGCATGATGTGTGCTACTACGTCATTGGTTTTTCTTGTTAGCCATTCACCCGTAATAAAGTGTCGGTAATCAGACAGATTATTTTCCCTTGAGAGGATCACTGCATCAAGAAACCGTGTCATAACATGGCCTAAAAGAACGGCGTGACGGGGCTCGAGCTGTGAGCATTGCTTTTAATTAACAGAGTCGCGGAGACGTATTATAATAATCACCATTTGTTCTCGCACAGGAGGAGGGCGGGACACACTGCCTCACCGAAGACCTTCGGGGCGAGGATTGCTTCGCTATATCAGGATATTTTTGGAAAGAAAAAACCTTGAAGTACACGTCTTCCGAGCTCAGCCTGGCCAACGTGACCTTTTTCAGCAGAGAATTTACGGTTGAAGCCACATCCTGGTGAGTCTTACCCGTTGAAAAAGCCTCGAAGTTTTTGTAAAAGTTGATTCCATTCAGAAGAAATAAATCAGTTTAACCCGGTAGCAGCGACGGGCCAAATTTGTGCCATGATATAAACCCCCAAAATAGATGATACATAATCTGATCACAAATGCTTTGATATATATTATGAAATGGTTTATGTGAGGGGTGATTTTTTTCAATTATGTCTGAACCCTTCCCCCCTTCCATGCCACGCTCACAACGCTCATGCCCCGACTCCCCTTAGGCGGTACGTAATTTTTGAACGGCCCTTTGCATGCACTAGGAATGCAAAGAATTGTGGTCCTCCAAACTCTACAACAGACATCCTTCTGTTGACACTGCAGTAGTAAGTGTTGTCTCCTAATGTATATTACTATTTTCGTCTTAATTACTTTTCTGAACCTGCTACGTAACTGCGCTCACCTCCCAACCTTTCCACTGCCTCACCGTACCTCATTTTATATTCCAGCTCGTCTCCTTGCTGTCTAACTTTTTAATGCAAGAGTTAACAGGCATCTTCATTCTTTCATTCGTTTCACTGATAAACTCTAGAACAGCCTTCTCTGCAGCCACGCATTTTTCCATGCAGTTCATCTCTAAG
This sequence comes from Eriocheir sinensis, assembly GCF_024679095.1. NCBI lineage: Eukaryota > Metazoa > Arthropoda > Malacostraca > Decapoda > Varunidae > Eriocheir > Eriocheir sinensis. The sequence goes on along the minus strand of NC_066532.1, from coordinate 17,546,295 downwards.
CTGGGGGGCTTCGTGGTGCAGAGGTTAGCACACTCGGCTCACAATCGAGAGAGCCCGGGTTCGATTCCCGGGCGGAGTGGAAAAATTCGGGCGGCTTTTCCGATACCCTACGCCCCTGTCCACCCAGCAGTGAATGGGTACCAGGTATTAATCGGGAATTGTGTCCCGTCTGGGGTCTGTTCCCTTCTCCTATAATTCCTTCCCCCTCCTGTCTCTCTCCGGCATATGATCACAGATGTTGCGCCGACTAAATGAAACTTTCCAACTTTTTATCTCTAAGCTGTTCAACTTCTCAATGCAAAAGCTAACAATCATCTTTATTCTTTCATTTGTGGCACTGATATACTCCGGAGCAGCTTCACTGAAACAGTCCCTCTTTCTCTGCACGTCCTCCTTTCTGTGGCTTAAACCATGTCAACAAGGGAATATAAAAACGCCTCAAATAAGATAAAAATCATGATTTCGGAGTCCTGCTGTGTTTTTTGTGACAGCGTTTTCTTTGTGAACTCCTTGCCGGCTCTTTTATTTGCAATTTTGTTTTGTTTTTGGTTTGTTCCTTAGGCATAAAAAATAAATGTTCTCTGTGCAGGAAACAACAAGGCAACACATCGGTGCTCCACCTCAAGCCAGTGGCCGGGATTCCCATCTACATGCTCAAGCTCGAGGATGCCAGTCAAAACAAGGTAAGTTTCCTAAACTGAGGGCAGACTTATCTGGTAGAGTAACGCAGTGCACTCAACCACCGCGAGCTGTGTCCTTCTTTCATAAGAACATAAGAACATAAGAACGCAGGAGTCTGCAAGAGGCCGGTAGGCCTGTACGAGGCAGCTCTTTCTGAATAATTCTTTCCATTGAACGCGCCACATCCAGAACGGAATGGCATGCCCCTAACCTTAGTGCGCCCACAGTTTTCCCGTGAGTATCGCCTCCCAGCCTGTAAGGCTGGGAGACGGGAGTCCTGGAGGCTGAGCGATGCCGTAGACATGTGCTGCGGCCTGTTACACACCTCTTTGGTCCCTTATTCTAGCCAAGATGGGCGGCCTTTCCTGGCTCAGAGAGGTATATCATCTAGGTCGCGTCTTGGGTGACCATGAGCCAAACGTCCACCACTATATCAGGTGATGGCTGCGTATATCCTTCTGCTACCCCTTGGGCGGTTGGGCTTATAGGCCCAACGAACAGCCTCCTTTTGCAGGGCCTAAGCCCCGTTCACACTGTGGCGACTCTGGGCCACGACAACCCGGCGACTTTTCCATTTGACAAGTTGGTTCCCACGCTGCAAGAAGGGGGGAGGTTTTATGGGGGTCTTGGTGTCTTGCCGACTGTCTGGGACATTCGGCCAACTAGTTGCCAGCATGTCGTGCTAACCCTCACGACTCCAGACTCCCGTCACGACGTCGGCGCAGCATTCGGCAACAGTCTCAAGACATCTTTCAAGACATGCCCGACCCTTTCACAGCAACACCCAAGACCTCGTGTACCCTAGAGTCGTGGGTAGTCGTGCCCCAGAGTCGGCACAGTGTGAACCGGGCTTTAGTGGTGGGTTGGAGCGTAGGAGAGTGAATTCTTCCTCAAGACGTTTATGGCATCCAGTACTTTGACAGGGCTGGAGGGGGGGGTAGGAGAGCATCAGTGCCTCACCAACCACACCCACACCCTTTTCTTGGGGACCGCCATGGTGGTGCAGACGAGACACGCTCGAGGAGCCAGGTCCGGGGTTAACCTCCGGCGAGCCCTCCGTGTGTGTGCCTGGAACATCTCGGTAGCAGCGAGGGGCCAAATTTGTGGCTTTACCATGTACCAGCGACGGGCCAAATTTTCGCAAGACATAACCCCCAAAATAGATGATGCATAAACTGATCACGTATGCGTTGATATATATTATGAATTGGTTTGCGTGAATGATGATTTTTTTTCTTATTCTTCTCGCTTAGAGGGAAGGGCCCTTAAGAAACATTATCCCCGCAGCTACCGGGTTAACCTCAAGGAGGAGCAGCAATTACCCCATCGCGGCCATCAGTCAGCTGAGCTCAGAAGGTTGAGAGCGGACATAGTGGTGCTCTTTTAGACGAGGAGACCTGGCAATGGAGAGTTCAGTAGTTGTGGTTATACCTACCACTGGTCAGGCCAGAGCGATGGTGCCCGTCTCAAAGGAATAGCTATAGCCATTTCTAGCCGACTGCAATCCTTCGTTGCACGGGTTACTCCGACTGATGAGCGTATGATGCTGGTGGGGTTGAAGCACACCTTGGGCTTCGTATTTCTTATTGCAGTGAACTCCCCTACCTAAATGTGTGAACTTGAGGAGATAGTGTGAACTTGAGAAGATAAGAGGTGTTCTCTGCCAAGCTCGACCCTATAGTGGTGTGGAGTGAGAAAATAAAAGTTGAATTGTGACATGTAAGGCCCCTAAAAGTTGCCATTTGTCCGACCTAGCTTGCATGTAAAATTTTGCATTCTAAAGCCAACATTTTCTGCCCTTTACACGCAGTTTCTGAATGATCAGTGACAGAGATTGTAACTGCAGTTTTGGAAGACGTAAAGCTAAGAGAGTAGAGGAAGGGGTTGAGTGGTACAGGAACGGAAAAAATGAAGGAGATAGGGAAGATGAAGTGGAGAAAAGAGAGTAGTGGAAGGTAGAGCGGTACGGGAAGTAAACGGACAGTAAGGGAGATATAAAGGAAAATGAAGCTAATAGAATAGTTCTATGGCATAGTGACATCTGAAGACTGCAGTGATGTCATCGACAGAATCAAAGTTGCAGATGGCGGCTGCTGATCCATTAAGACGAAACTACACCCTCTCTTGCAGAGGTGAGAGAGACTGTGAGGATATATGAAGGGTGGAAAGGAGGCTGGGGTCTGTAATTTCAATGCGGAGATGGTGAAAGTCGGGAGTGAAGCAATGATCCATGGGTTGTATGCGGTACTGTTTGCCATGTCCGGTACCATTCCTCTTGACTGGAAAAGGGGGATGAGTGTCCTTATTTGGAGAGGATAGAGGACCAACAGGAGTACTACAATTACCGTGGTATTACGCTGCTCAGTTTGCCGGGCTATGGGATTAAGGGCCAGTTTCACAGTTCCCCATGATTGGTTAGTAAGCTCCCAAACCAATACCAGAACCTTCGAAATTTCCATGTATAGTGTCTGGTGTTTATATTTAAGTTCACAAATTTGATGAAATTATACAGGAAAAGTCTTGTGTATTTAGTGTGGCATCGAAGACCTCACCATTTTGGAGTGTATGGGATTCTGTAGTTTGATTCGGGCTGTTACGAAGACACTGTATTGGACTGTGAAATCGGTTCTAAGATTAAGAGTGGCGTAAAGTGTGGGGGAGGTATGTGCTTCACTCGTCCTGTCTTGGTGGGATGTCTTGTGGTCGGGAGCAACACGTATTCTCCTCTGGACCATTTCAGCCGCGGACGTTTTCTCCTAAGTCTATATACACCAAGTCAAGTCATACGCAGGTTTGTGGGAGGAGACACGGCCGAGGCGTGGTTTATGCGTGACGTTGCTTGGAGCCAAACTAGAGAATATAGAAACAGGGATTTAGAGAAAACGAAGAAAGGCGTACTAATTTAAATCAATCACTTCAACATGCCCTCCTCACGCCCCACACCGCCGTTTGTAGGCGTTGGAAGTACAGTCACGCAATAGCACAATAAAAAGACATATTTTATCGTCAGTGGCTTGCCTGAACGCGCGATGAAAGAAGGCGAGAATGCACATCCAGAGTGCACATACGGTCCCAACTTTAGTCACCCCTGAACTGGCGGGTATTTTGGGGGGGCTCCAAGTGACGTCATCCCGCTGCTCCGCCCCAAAACCGCCTCCTGCGCGTACCGGTCGCAGTTTTGAAGCAGAGTGACTTGACTTGGTGTGTATAGACTTAGGTTTTCTCAACAAAGCTCCCCTATGGATATTTTCCCACGTGGACCTTTTACCCCCTGCATATATTTGACAGCAGTGTGTCACGATAACGAACACTGGCGAAAAATGTAATACTAATTCAGTGGGGCAAGCTCACTATTATGAACATTATGTGTACTATTAGGTAACATTGTCATTATTGGGAGTGGCTTTTGATGGTGATGTTATTATTGTAGTACCAGTATTATTGTTTTTTTTTTTAGAATTGTTGTTGTTATCATTATTATTATTATTGTTATTGTTATTGTTATTATTATTATTATTATTATTATTATTATTATTATTATTATTATTATCATCACTATTATTATTATTGAAAGACTGTCTAGATGGTGTCTGCCGCTGTCTCCCCCATGTGTGTCGAGACTCACTCTGCCACCTAACGTCAGCTCGATGGGATGTAGCTATGACCATTCTGACATATGGTTTGATGACACACAGGCCTATATCTCATCAAACCTTATGCCGGGTAATATTCAATTCGTCATTACTATTATAACTCATCTATGTTTTATCTCCTTGAAGAGCGGGAACTGCAGCTCTCTGGTCCTGACGGGTGGCACGGAGGAGCCATTTGACACAATTGTCTTCACGGCACACTGGCACCAACAAGTCTTCCCGGGCTGCACCTACAGGGTCTGGGTAAGGGCGTCACTCCTGTCATCATCATTATCATCATCTGTTGTTATAAGTGAAAGGCAGGAAGAAGGCCCTTCCTAACGTTGATGTTCACCTCTGTCAGTTTTAGTGCGATTTATTCTACTCCGGAAGAGGTTCTAATTCAATCTCTCCACTTTTTTCCCTCTTCCCTGACATCTACATTTTCTTAATTGACTGTTTATCACGTTGAGTCTCTCTCTCTCTCTCTCTCTCTCTCTCTCTCTCTCTCTCTCTCTCTCTCTCTCTCTCTCTCTCTCTCTCTCTCCCATCCCGAAGGGAGCCTCAGCTTCAACTTTTCCTACTGAGTACCGCCCAATTTCTACTACTCCTATCCTCTCTAAGATCTCTGAGAGGCTTTTGGCTAAACGGCTTTCCATATACTGTGATAATTTCAGTCGGTTACCTGATTCTCAGTTCGCATTCCGTAATGGTTTGGGAACATGTGAGGCTCTCTTGACTCTGTCTCATGACCTGCAGTCTCGTTTGGATCGTGGGCATGAGTCTCGAGATGTTGCTATTGATTTTAGTTCTGCTTTTGATGTTGTGAATCATAGGGCTCTAATTTATAAACTACAACTCCTTGGTATTGGTGGAAGTCTTCTCAGTATTTTTAAAGAATTTTTTAATAATCGATTACAGTGTGTGGCTGTTGATGGGGCCTGCTCTGCTTCTCTGCCTGTTGTTTCTGGTGTTCCTCAGGGCAGTGTCCTTGGACCTTTATTTCTTCTTTATTTCTGACTTGGGCATTAACCTCGAAAATAAGCTTATTTCATATGTTGATGATACAACTCTATACTCCGCTGTTCACTCTCCTAGCAACAGAGGTGAAGTTGCTGCATCTCTCAAAAGGGACTTGGCAATGATCACCGCTTGATGTCAACTTTGGGGCATAAAGATTAATGCTAATAAAACGCATTCCATTACCATTAGTAGATCCCGTACCTTGAATCCACCTCATCCTTGTTTGCATATTTTTGGTGAACAGATTAAGGATGTTTTTAGTATTCGTTTGTTGGGAGTCACTCTTGATTCTAAACTGACATTTGAGAAGCACATCCGTTCCATGTCTTCCACTATTGCACAGAAGACTTCATTAGTGCTTCAAAATATTTGTCTGTGACTCAACTGTAATAAAATCTTTTTATGCATTCATTTTGCCCCGCTTTGAGTATTGTGCTCCTGTTTGGATGTCTGCTGCCAATTGCCATTCAGAGTTACTTGACAGAGCTATCAAATTAATTAAATTTATTACTCCGGCACTTGTTCTTGGTCTTGATCATCGGCGTCAAGTTGGTGCCCTTACCATTTTAAAGAATAATCGGCATCCCTTATACAATGTTTTGCCTGATCCTTTTACTCCTGCACGGGTCACGAGGTTTGCTCTTAGTCAAAACGGTCTTGCTTTTAATCCTATGAATTTTGGTACGACACAATTCTCAAGATGTTTTCTTCCATCGTTGACAAGTGTATGGAATCAGTTACCCAAAGAAATTGTCCTTTCTGCAGACATTTCTACATTTAAGTCTCGTGTGAATGTCTTTTTCAAACAGTAATTTTATTATTCCTCCTTTTGGCGTTGACTGGCCAGTTTCTTAACTATTCGTTCCCTTTGCTTTTTCTCCAGTACCTTTTTGCATTTTGTGCGGTTCAACTTGTTGTATCTGCACCCTGAAGGGAGGCTTTGGTAGCTTATCATAATAATATATATATATATATATATATATATATATATATATATATATATATATATATATATATATATATATATATATATATATATATATATATATATATATATATATATATCAAAGATAGAGAGGCAGCTCACAAGAGGTACCAGAGCCTTCGCACTCCTGCAAACCATGATCTTTACATTTCTGCCCGGAATCGTGCAAAATCTATTCCCCGACTTACCAAAAACTCCTTCATTAATAGAAAATGCCAAAACCTTGCTTTTTCTAATTCTTCCCGGGATTTCTGGCATCTAGCCAAAAACATCTCCTCCAGCTTCACTTCTTCCTCTTTCCCTCCTCTCCTTAGTCCTGACGGCAGCACCGCTATCTCATCTATCTCTAAGGCTGAACTCTTCCCTCAAACTTTCTCTAAAAACTCCACTCTGGACGATTCTGGGCACATTTCTCCTACTCATCCCCCATCTGACTCCCTTATGCCTATTGTTAAGATTCTTACGAATGATGTTTTCTATGCCCTCTCTGGCCTCAATCCTCAGAAGGATTCTGAACCTGATGGAGTGTCTCCTATTTTCCTTAAAAACTGTGCTTCCGTGCTGACCCCCTGCCGTGTTAAACTCTTTCGACTCTGTCTGCCAACATCTACCTTTCCTTCCTGCTGGAAGTATGCCTTCATACAGCCTGTGCCTAAGAAGGGTGACCATTCCAATCCCTCAAACTACCGTCCTATAGCTTTACTTTCTCATCTATCTAAAGCGTTTGAATCAATCCTTAATTAACCGGAAGATTCAAAAGCACCTCTCCACTTCTGATCTTCTATCTGATCGCCAGTATGGATTCCGCAAGAGGCGTTCTACTGGTGATTTCCTTGCCTTCTTAACTGACTCTTGGCAAACAGTGATACCAGATCCCGTTCAATACATAAGCAAGGAGGGTGAGTGGCAGCAACTGTCTGTGAGTGAGTTTGAAGGAAACACCAGAAACTGTTTCGACTGGTATGCGAAACACTAAACGTTTCCTCGAATTAAGTAGGAATATATCTCACATTCAAAGTGTTATGTGCATATCAGCATGTCTGGCGGTCCTTCTACAAGTGTACACACGCCAAATTATCCACACAAGGCTATTTTCTTCCTCTCGACGGTGTTCGGCATGGTGAGACAGGTCCCGCACCCCACTCTTCAGCAGGGTCAGAGTGAAACTGAACCATGAACCTGTATTTGACACCACTCATCAGTTTACAACTTTGCCCGCCAGTCTTTGCCCGGTGAAGGAGTAGATATTGTGGGCTAAACTACATCTGGTAGCACTCTTTGTTGCCAGATTCATCAACCCTCATTCTCACTACCTATTGTGATCTGGTATCACTGTTTGCCCGTCGAGCATGCTCGATAGTGTGGACACGGCTTTAGTCATCCTCTCTTAGCCGTTTGCTATTGCGCTGGACATATCAAAAGCCTTTGATAGGGTCTGGCACAAATCTTTTCTTTCCAAACTACCCTCCTACGGTTTCTATCCTTCTCTTTGTACCTTTATCTCCAATTTCCTTTCTGACCGTTCTATTTCTGCTGTGGTAGACGGTCACTGTTCTTCCCCTAAACCTATTAACAGTGGTGTCCTGCAGGGCTCTGTCCTATCTCCCACTCTTCCTATTGTTCATTGATGATCTCCTTTCCAAAACGAACTGTCCTATCCATTCCTACGCCGATGACTCTACTCTGCATTACTCAACTTCTTTTAATAGAAGATCCACCCACCAGAAACTAAACGATTCTAAGTTGGATTGCAGAACGCTTAGCCTCAGACCTTACTATTGTTTCCGATTGGGGCAAAAAGAACTAGTGTCCTTCAACGCCTCAAAAACACAGTTTCTCCACATATCAATCGACACAATCTTCCAAACGCCTATCCCCTATTCTTTGACAACACCCAGCTGTCACTTTCTTCAACACTAAACATCCACGGTCTATCCTTAGCTCAGAATATCAACTGTAAACTACTCATCTCCTCTCTCACTCAATCAGCTTCCTCGAGGTTGGGCGTTCTGTATCGTCTCCGCCAGTTTTTCTCACCCGCACAGTTGCTATCCATATACAGTGGCCTTGTCCGCCCTCGTATGGAGTATGCATCTCACGTGTGGGGAAGCTCCACTCACACAGCTCTTTTACACCGAGTGGAGTCTAAGGCTCTTCGTCTCATAAGCTCCCCTCCTCTTACTGACAGCCTACTACTTCTTAAATTCCGCCGCCATCTTCTATCGATATTTTCACTCTGACTGGTCTTCTGAACCTCTTAACTGCATGCCTTCCCATCTCTCGCGGCCCCGCTGCACACGACTTTCTACTCAAGCTCATCCCTATACTGTCCAAACACCTTATGCAAGAGTTAACCAGCATCTTCATTCTTTAGATCCTTCACTGGTAAACTCCGGAACAGCCTTCCTTCGTCTGTATTTCCTCTTGCCTATGACTTGACCTCTTTCAAGTAGAGTGTATCAAGACACCTCTCCATACGAAATTGACCTCTCTTTTGGGCACTGTATGCTTTTCGCTGTGTGGAAGCAACAGTTAGCGAGCTTTTTTCCTACTTTTTCTTTTTGATGAGGCATATACAGGGGAGGGGAGGGGTGCGGCATGCAGATCATAAACACTTTGTTCTCCTCTTCGTTTCCTCTTTGCTTCAATTAACAGAAGAGAGTAGTACAGCATTATCTCTGAGGACATATTCTCTCACTTTCCACACCTATATTAGTAGTAGTAGTAGCAGCAGCAGCAGTAGTAGTAGTAGTAGTAGTGTTGGTGATGATAGTAGTAGTAGTAGTAATAGTTGTTGTTGTTGAACCATTTGTGCTAGAGGTAGTATAGTGGTAGTATTAGTAGTTATAGTAGTAGTGATGGTAGTAGTAGTAGTAGTGGTAGTAATAGTAGTAGTAGTGGAAGTAGATAGTAATGGTCATAATACCAGTGATGTAGTAGAAGTAGTAGTAGTAGTAGTAAAAGTAGTAGTCGTAGTTGTAGTAGATATAGTAATAGTATTGGTTGTAGCTACCACTGAACAAGGCTTTCACGTTGTTTGGAGAGCTGAGCTTCCAGGTATCGGGCCGAGAGACTTAAAGCACTGCTCTTCTCTCCCTCATGTTTACCTTGTGGACCATGATTCCCCTTCCCCTCTCTTATTCTCAACAGTTCAGGCCGAGGACCGAATGTCAAAAAGATATGATCGGCGCCAAGGACAAGGAACTGCCGAGGCTTCAGTACGTACAAGCGAGCAAAGAAGTAAGTCAAGCAGATGGATTTATTAATTTACTTCGTTACTAAAAATACATAGTAGTTAGCTAGCTAAGAGCTGAGTACTTAATTTGCTTAAAAGTTACTTGGTTCTTTAGCTACTGATTTGGTTGGCTTATTAATGAGTAACTTAGTGACCTACTTCGTTAATCTACGAGTTAGTTAATCAGAACCTTTGCTATATAGCTTGTTAAATGGTTAACTATTATAATAAGTTTAACCTGGTAGCTGCAGGGATCATGTTTCTTAAAGGCTCCTCTAAGCGAGAAAAATGAGTAAACATCACCCCTCACACAAACCATTTCATAATACATATCAAAGCATTTGTGATCAGTTTATGCATCATCTATTTTGGAAGGTTTATATCATGGCACAAACTTGTCCCGTCGCTGCTACACGGTGAAGCCACAAATTTGGCCCGTCGCTGCTACACGGTGAAGCCACAAATTTGGCCCGTCGCTGCTACCGGGTTAATGAGTAACTTAGTTGTTTACTTCGTTAATCTACGAGTTAGTTAATCAGAAACTTTGCTATATAGCTTGTTAAATGGTTAACTATTATAATTAGTTTAAATTACAGTGTACGAGAGAGACACTCAAGGGAGACTCATTTGACCAAAAGTTGCACAGAGCTGAGACTTCGAATCTGGCGGTCCGAAGGATGTGTGGACTTTCCTCTTGTAACAATATACCTTGAGAGAGAGAGAGAGAGAGAGAATTTACAGCTTGACAGTCACACCACACATGTTAGACGTTTTTGGTGGATATTTGTTTGATTTTTTTTATTTTTTATACATAGCAAAGGAAACAGTTCCTAATGTATAGACACTTGCAGAGTCGTATGTCACTTTCTGCATACCTGAATGAGATGAAATATGATAATCTGAAAGGCTATAGATCGTTCGAGTATGACCAGACTATATCGATGCAAGTCCTCTGTTTGCGGTTCGTATGTGGTGCCCTCGGCTCTCCTGCTTTTCATTTAAGGCACCACTGAGTGTGTGGGGGTTCACAAGAAAACAAAACTAAAAACCATAATAAAAGAAATAACCGCGAAACCAATTCGTGGTGTGGAATGGAGTCTAAGACAACCAGGAGAACGTTAAACTACACTGACAACCCTACTCTCTCCTCGTGTCTGTGTTAATGAAGAGGAAAAAAAGAATTTTGGTAGCGTGTTAAGTATGACACGAAGGAGGAGGGAGTAAGGGTGACTCCTACAAGTGATTAACGTGGAATATGGGGTAGGGTAGGGAGGAAACAAGCAGTGTAACATTATATGGTCTTGGTTTATTAGGACGCTGGGTATTTATAAATAATCTGCCACCCCTTGAAGAGGCGGGGGGAAGGAAGACGATTTAACTCAACCTCTCCTGTAACGGCGACGGGACAGCGAGTCTTAAAAGGACCAAGGGCGACGGAGGCCTCTATAGTGACAACCCTGTCATTATTCTGTTATTACCAATATGACAAGATAATGCAATACATACAAAGAAAATGGGGGGAAAAACATTTATAAATATATAGGCGACGGCAACACTCCCCTTCCTCCTACCAGTCACGAAACTCGCGTCAGCACTTTTCCCTACCTATCTTGATGCGTCACAGAGGCCACGACAGGGTGTGTGTGTGTGTGTGGGGGGGGGGGGAGATCGCTAAACTCCTTACAAACACGCCGATTTGACGCCCATCCTAACTAGTGTGTGTGTTGGGGAAAGAAATTAAAAGGGGCTTCCCAATATGACTGGGGAGGAGGTGGTTACAGGCATTGAGGGATGACTTATCTGCCGGCGAGGTGATGCCTTATGGCTCCTGGGCTGGGTGCTCCATTCACCGGGACGGCGAAGGTGCCGGGGGCACTCACTGTTAGCTGTAAGCCGGGCGAAGGGTATCAGATGACTGACTGTGGTAACCCTTATAAATCATGTGGACACTAATTTTAACTGGGAAGTTATATCCAGAGAGAACAGCGCCTACCTGTAAGCCGGGCGAAGGGTATCGGATGACTAACCTCGCCCAGCGCGGTGCATGGGGGCGGGAGTTACCTCGTGAAGGGGGAGGGGGTAAGAGAAGCAACGGATAGGAGAGAGGGGGAGTGCGTGCCGCTGATCGCCAGTTACCCTAACTAATAATTATGAAGGGAAGGTTATATCCTTCGACGACGGTTCGAACCTTTCTCAATAAGTTTGGAAGTGAAAATTAATGTCCAGACGTTATGTGCTCGTTTTGGGGCACTACACGTATACGATGGCTCGAGTGTTTTTTGTATACACAAACATTCAAATATATCACTGAAAATATAAAGTTGATCTTCACGCAATCACGAACGCGCAGGTGCCACATCTACGTTCGCGAGTGGACAGACGGAATGAAACGGATTATAGGAGTGGTTACTCTCCCCCCTTGAGCAATGATGATAGGGTGTCCGGTGTTTGAGGTCCTGGCAGTACACATAGATCGACTATAAAGAGCACTTGCTCATGTCGGGAGGGTACCTGCTGGCGATTACGAGTCCAACACGTGATCAGGCCGTGGTGATTTTTACACACACACACACACACACACACCTGACCGAGGTCCGACGTGGGTCACGACGCTCCGAATGGAGTAGCTGGGGCCAGCCTGTTGCCCTCCCCCCTTCCCCTACATTTCCCTCTCCCTTTTCATCAAAAACCCAACACCGTAAGAAACTTTTGTGACATCAAGCTTAATCATGGTGACAGACAGTGAGTGCAGTGCGTGTGTGGTGCCGTGAAGACACTGAGGAGTAGAAATGGCCAGTCTAAGTCTATATATACCAAGTTAAGTCACTCTGCTTCAAAACTGCGACCGGTACGCGCAGGAGGCGGTTTTGGGGCGGAGCAGCGGGATGACGTCACTTGGAGTTAAAAAAAAAAAAATACCCGCCAGTTCAGGGGTGACTAAAGTTGGGGCCGTATGTGCACTCTGGATGTACATTCTCGCCTTCTTTCACAGCGCGTTCTGGGAAGCCACTGACGAAAAAATGTCTTTATTGTGCTATTGCGTGACTGTAATTTCAATGACTACAAACGGCGGTGTGGGGTGTGAGGGAGGGCATGTTGAAGGGCTTGATTTAAATTGGTACGCCTTTCCTCGTTTTCTCTAAATCCCTGTTTCTACATTATCTAGTTTGGCTCCAAGCAGTGTCACGCATAAACCACGCCTCGGCCGTGTCTCCTCCCACAAACATGCGTATGATTTGACTTGCTGTATATAGACTTAGTGGCCAGTGCATAGGTGGCCACGATAACAGAAAACCTTATTCCCGATACCCAATAACTGATAATGGAAAACCTTATCGGTGATAACCGATATTCGTTAACTGGAGACACAAATATAGGCGATAACCGATACCTGATACCCGATATAAATCCGCAATTCCGATACCAGCTAGCGATAAGTCCGATAGGCGAAAACGATACTATATTGATATTTCAAATGAAAAACATGGATGAATTCAAATTTTCATTATCTATATTTTTGAAAACTTACAAAACCTGAAAACCACACGTTGACACGTACATATAGACGGTAATACTAGAAACGCCTGAACCGGTGTTGGGTTATTTGGCGTTCCCACCGTCAAAAGCTGGAGCTTTTGTTTACAAACACTGGTCTCTCATGAACTGGCCCATCACTACTTATTCAGTTATTCTTACTGATCACCATTAACACTTTAACAGTCACTTCAGAAAAGAAGCACTGAAGCACTGGGAACCGGAACACTGGCACTCACTCCGTCACTCGAGACGCAGCTGAGAGGCCACGCGCCACGCCGCCACGTGGTAACAAGCCACTGGTCTCTGTTTGCGCTCTTTACAACGGGATCGCAAATTTCAGGCGGTGAATAATAATTTTTGGGGCAAAGTTAAAATATTTTTCTCTCTGATATAATGGTTTTTGAGTCTAACAAAAAAAAAATAACCTAGTGTTTTAATGTTGTGATCTAAGTATGAAATATCTTCACCGAAGATATTTCATACCCGAAGTTTTTTTTTCGTACAACACCGGGCGCCCGGGCCACGCATACGCAGAAGGGAGGAGACAACGTTTTTTTTCCGAGAGGCGGAAAAAAACTAGCGATTATCGCTAGTTTTGTTACAAAAGTAACGAAGTATCGATATTTATATAAATAAGTAGCGGATGGCCGATAACCCGATTTTGTTATCAGCGATAAAGTATCGCGATAACTTATCGCGATAACGCCCAGCTATGGGCCAGTGTGACGCCGACACGGCCTTTCCAATAAGCCGACGCCCCAGGTTCCCCCAGGTACACCAGCCCGACCATCATGCTGCTGGGAGAAGTCGGTTCAGGCGCAGTGCAGTGTTGAGGCCCGTCACTCAGGTGGGCAATCAGCACGCCGCTCACCATACAAGGCAGTGCAGACGACAGACGTTCCCATGCCTCCTGCCGCTCGGTCCGCCTCTTCCCGTCTTGTCTCTCCGGCTGCATGGATTAGCAGGTCATCGCTAAGCCCATAAGCTGAGTGACGACCGACATCGCCTCGACCTGCACCCCCGCCATCAGCTGAGACCTGACCTTTTTTGACCTGGGGTTGACCTGGGGCTTAACACCTGACCCGCCACCCGGAAGACGACACCACCTCTCGCACCGACGCACTGCACTCCACCACCTCCCCCCCCCCCCTTCCCTCCTCTATTTCATCACAACTTTTCCACAATGTAATCCACAGACCCCCTATACCCCTTTTATATTGCACTATTTGAACATTGTATTTTTAATATGTATATTTTCAACTTAACAGCTGCAATCACTTGATAAACCGATTATTATTATTATTATTATTATTACACACACACACACACACACACACACACACACACACACACACACACACACACACACACACACACACACACACACACACACCATTTTCTTCTGGATCATTTTATAAGACTTTTTCTGGACCAATTTATAACACGCACACAATATCAGTGCTGCTAATACGTACATGGTTGTTTATTTTTTCTTCCACATGAAATACTGGTCGAGGAGCCTAGGACCGGAAAACTCTTTGTGGCGTCAGTGGCGACGGCGGGCTTGTTGACCTCATTGGCTATGGTGCTGTTGTTTGCCGTCATTCATCACGCCTGGAAGTCTCGACGAATTCAAAGTTCAGTCCCGGACAGAAGTGAAGACACAGATAGCATAACACCTCAGTCAACTGCCGAAAACTTGCAACTAATATGTAGGTACCGTTAGTTTGAGTACCGGTAATACCGGTCCCGAGAACTCCAGTACCAATAGTACCGGTACCATATATGCTGTCAGTATGTATAATAGGTAGGGAAAGTTGGCACCAGAACTTTGCTAATATCTGCTGTAGTGTTATTAGATAATGAGTCTTTTCATAATACCTATATACTGATTTCTTATGTAGAAAGTAAGTACTCAGAGAGAAAGGGCCGGCACACTCCGGTACTGGTACCGGTACTAACGGTACCAACGATGATGTCGAACGCAGCATGGCTCATGCTTGATTTTTTTTTTTTTTCATATATTTATTTATTTACTTATTTATTCATTTATATATTTACACACACACACACACACACACACACACACACACACACACACACACACACACACACGAACTATCCTTTTAAGATGTGTGTAGCCTAGCATCGTAAGCTGTTCCCTACATAGTAGCAGCATTTTCCATGGCGCCCGCCGCGTCATTATATATATATATATATATATATATATATATATATATATATATATATATATATATATATATATATATATATATATATATATATATATATATATATATATATATATATATATATATATATATATATATATATATATATATATATATATATGTATAGATATATATATATATATATATATATATATCTATATATATATATTAAGCATATTAAAATATAAGGCTAATAATAACTTTTATAAGATGATGTGTGTCATCCCAAGGAGTTCTCCCCACACTGAACGATAACGTTTCATAAATCCATTGTTCTTCCACACTCAAAAAGGATCATTTTATCATACGAGTTAAAATCATGTGCAAGTATTAACGTTGATTATTGATTTTATGTTACGGTTTGAGTAAAAGAGTTGGACATTATAGTAATATAAATAGCGGAAAGATCAGCCATTGGTAGTTGCCAGAAAGCAGAGTCAAATTAGTGACACGATAATTGTTTTAGCATTAAATGGATATTTTCACCCCCAACAAAGTACTGTTACTTTCTTTTATTTATAAGCAAGTGTTTTTATCAGGTATTTTACAAATTTATTGCTTGTGAATCAAATTAATGATTTCTCCCCTTGGTCTGCCTCACGTAAACAAAGATAAACCACGAAAGTCGCCGCCAGTGACGGTGCGCAAGGCGGCTCCCAGAACCGTCCTGCTGGTGTACACGCCAAACCTTCACCGTCAGATGGCTGCCCTCGCCGCCCGCTTGAAAGAGATGACGGAACTGCAGGTATGTGTATTTACCCAGTTGTATTTACCCAGTTGTAATTTTACAGGGCCTGGGCTTACGCTCGTGTGGTCCCGTCTCCGTATCTATAATTATCCAACTTTTCCTTGAAACTTTGCACACTCTTCGCCGATACTATTTCTTCACTTAATCTGTTCCAAACCTCTATATTTCTTTGTGGGAAGCTATATTTCTTTATGTCTCTTGAGCATGGTGTGTGTGTGTGTGTGTGTGTGTGTGTGTGTTTTCGTATTTTTCATATAATTTTTTTAAACTTAACTAGTTTTTTTTTTTTTTTTTTTTTTTACGTTATTGCCTATTGCGCCGGTAGGCATCTTCCCGGTGGGGCCTGATGGTCGGCCCAAGGCTTCTTCCAGGTGGGGCCTGATGGTCGGCCCAGCCCGTTCTGGCGCAGGCGAGTGTTTATAGTGGCGCCATCTTGCATTGGCTCATGCTGCCCCCCGGAACTCGTTCTTGATTCGCTTGGACGGCTTCCTCTAGAGTCCGGGTTGATGGGTGGTCTTCAGGACAGCATGTGGGTAGTTTTAAGCCACTCGGCGGTGACTGAAAAATCCGAGTGGTAGCGTGAGGATTCGAACCCGCGTCGTCCATCACGCGGCGAATGTGGGTCCAGTACGCTATCACTTCGGCCACCGCCTACCCTAAGTTTGACTCTCACAATTCATTTCGTAATTCATTCCCTTCATCAAATGATCGGTTTCATTATATTCCAGAAGATTTTATTATAATCTTTTCATGTGAACTACGAAAATAAACTCCTCCCCTGTAACCATTACCTGTAAATCATTTGTCCGTCAAAAAGTAGACCTTGCCTCCTCTCCAATGCAGCGGCCTCAATGTGCTTGGTGGATGCTGGAAAAGGTGAAATGTTTTGGGAGCTGGCTGGGCTGGCGTTGGAAGGCTTATTTCCAATAGAACTAAAGACACTGTCCACTGAAGTGCAGTAGGGAGCCAGTACAGTGAAGGCCGCGCTGAGCCATGCCGTCGCTGTGATCAGAGTAAAGACACCGAGCACAGAACACAAAGATGAAGTATTGAGTATTGCAATATTGAGCCAGTTGATAGGTTGAGGATTAGCCCCTTGTCTTCGGATTTCCTACAAGAAGACATCACCAAGCTGCAGGAATGGAACGAAAAGTGGCTGCTACAATTAAATGAAGAAAAATATAAAGTCATGCATTTTGGGAGGGGATATCCAGCACACCAATACCACATGGAAAGCACTCCACTATCAACCACAGATGCAGAGAAAGGCCTGGGAGTGTATGTTACCAGGCTACCACTGAAAGGCAAATACGTGTCAATCGCAGCGGATGGGTTAAACAGTGACCGTCTTCCAGGGACGGGCGACAAAATCCCCTCTAAAAAGGAGGACATAATCCGTAGGAGAGTAATTTAGAAGGCAAAGATTTGTGCCAGACTGATAAAGGCTTTCGAGATAGCTAAGGCAACAACAAAAGGTTCACCGAAACAACTGAGAGAAGATGACCAGGGTGGCCTTCTCAGACGCTTCCACCTCTCATGCCACCTACATCCCTAAGTCTATATATACCAAGTCAAGTCACTCTGCTTCGAAACTGCGACCGGTACGCGCAGGAGGCGGTTTTGGGGCGGAGCAGCGGGATGACGTCCCTTGGAGCCCCCCCAAAAAAATATACCCGCCAGTTCAGGGGTGACTAAAGTTGGGGCCGTATGTGCATTCTCACCTTCTTTCACAGCGCGTTCAGGCAAGCCACTGACGAAAAAATATGTCTTTTTATTGTGCTATTGCGTGACTGTAATTCCAATGACTACAAACGGCGGTGTGGGGTGTGAGGGAGGGCATGTTGAAATGATTGATTTAAATTAGTCCGGCTTTCCTCGTTTTCTCTAAATCCCTGTTTCTACATTCTCTAGTTTGGCTCCAAGCAGTGTCACGCATAAACCACGCCTCGGCCGTGTCTCCTCCCACAAACCTGCGTATGACTTGACTTGCTGTATATAGACTTAGGTCTGAGGCACAGGAAGAAGAACTGGTAGAAGGAAACGTACGCATCTAAACAGTGAACCCGAATCGACTCCAATAGTTATTTATACACCTTTAGATTGTTGAGAATCTAGTAAACTAATATATAACACTACCTATATGCTGCTGTGCTCCCCAGATTTTCAATACATCCTAACTTCAACGACTTCGTTCAAGTGGAGCACCGGAGAGCAGAATGGGGTCAACGAGACATACATCAAGGTAGCCACTATCAATAAAATTTGCCTACACCACTATAGCGTACTTGTGTCGTCCAAGAAGCCCCTATTGACAGCCTACAGCTAAGTCTATATACACCAGGTCAAGTCATACGCAGGTTTGTGGGAGGAGACACGGCCGAGACGTGGCTTATGCGTGACGTTGCTTGGAGCCAAACTAGAGAATGTAGAAACAGGGATTTAGAGAAAACGAGGAAAGGCGGACTAATTTAAATCAATCACTTCATCATGCCCTCCCTCACACCCCACACCGCCGTTTGTAGGCATTGGAATTACAGTCACGCAATAGCACAATAAAAAAGACATTTTTTCGTCAGTGGCTTGCCTGAACGTGCTGTGAAAGAAGGCGAGAATGCACATCCAGAGTACACACACGGCCCCAACTTTAGTCACCCCTGAACTGGCGGTATTTTATTTTTTAGCTTCAAGTGACGTTATCCCGCTGCTCCTCCCCAAAACCGCCTCTTGCGCGTACCGGTCGTAGTTTTGAAGCAGTGACGTGACTTGGTATATATAGACTTAGACCTACACGTTCTACAGCACCTAAAAAACAAAAATGATCTCCAGTAGAACCCCCCTGGCCGAATCTATATAAGTGATCACAGAGGTCAGAAGTTGATAGATGTTGAGGATTGTTTAAAAGCTTTAGAAAGACAAGAAGCTACACTCTTAGGACGGTAGTTTGAGGGATTAGAGCAGTCACCTTCCTTAGGCCCAGGATACATTTGGGCGTACTAGCAGATGTTGGAAGGCAGAGAATGAAAGTTTGACCAGGCACTCCATCTGGTCCATAAGCCTTCTGTAGATTCATGCTAGAGGAGATATAGAACTAATCATTCTTAAGATTTATTTTATAGGCATAGTGAAGTCATATGGAGGATGAGTAGGAGGAATATACCTTCCCTGAAATGTCCGGACTGAGGAGAGGTGGGAAAGATGAAGAAGGAAAACTGTTAAATATATTTCTGGAGAGGGGGTGGCTGAATGGATAGCGTGACGGCACCGCGTTCAGGACGACGCGAGTTCAATCCCCGCTCGGTGCCACCAAGCTGGGATTTTTCAGCCGCTGCCGAGTGGCTTAAAACTACCCACATGCTGTCCAGAAGACCACCTATCAACCCGGACTCTAGATTCTAGGATTAAAGATGAGCTCCGGGAGGGCAGCATGAGCCAATGCAAGATGGCGCCACTATAAACACTCGCCTGCGCCAGAACTGGCTGGGCCGACCATCAGGCACCACCGGGAAGAAGCCTTGGGCGACCATCAGGAACCACCGGGAAGAAACCTACCGGCGCAATAGGCCACGACGTAAAAAAAAAAAAAATAAATAAATAAAAGTCTTTGGAAGAATTAAAGATACCAAGGTTGTGACATTTTCTATTTATGAATGAATTTTGGGGGGTCGAAGATTAAACCGCGTGATTCCGAGTATAAATGTAAGGATCATAACTAGCAAGAGTTAAAAGGCTTAAGCTATTACACTGGGCAAATTTTCCGTGGATCTTCAGTCAAACCACTATTTCCGCTGGCTTGGTTCTCATATTTCCGTGGTTTTCTGACGTGTCTGACGATCTTCCAAAGCTACGGTAGATTTCACCGAAGGACGACGGTATTACTCACCATCATCAGCAGCAGCAATAACAAGAAAGAAATGAGAACCACGCTAGCGGAAATCGTGGTTTGACTGAAGATCCACGGAAAATTTGCCCAGTGTAATATATAGCCTCTTTAGGTACCTTTTGTGATCTGTCTATAGCACGAGAACAAGCGTGATTGAACTAGAGCTTTTTAGCATAAGTAGTAGAGAGGGTACGTGGAATGTGTGCCTCCATTCCAGAGACAATCACCTCCGTAATGCGCTGGACACACACGGAGGGGTCTCTGAACTTGAAGCCGTAATTTTTACATGGGAAATCGAAAAATTACTATAGTACAACTTCAATTTGTGGTCCATATATTATCTGAATTTCTATCTATCTTTGGTCAATGGACTCTATAAATCTGTACCAAATAAATCTTAGTGTTGGGGTGAGTAATATAAGATCTATATATTTGTATCTGTCTGTGGGCAATAAATCATCTAAACCTAAATCTTTCCGTAGCCAATCAAACTATCTTAATCTGCATATATCTGTGGTCAGTGAACTATGTTAATCTGCATATATCTGTGATCAGTCAGTGAACTATCTTAATCCGAATCTGAATCAGTCTGAATCTGTGCACTGCTAGATCCAGGACCTTCACGATATGAGGGACCAGGACAAGCTGAACGACCCGGTGTGTGGGTGACTCGACGCCTCATGGACCCCAACACCCGCTTCGTGCTGGCCTGCTCTACCGTCCACCACGACAACAAAGAGCCCAGTCAAGAGCTTCAAGGAGGCGCCACCCACTTCCTCCTCGACGACTTCCTTCAGCACTTGCGTTTATCCAGTCTTGCCTACGACTACACGCCTCCATCTGGTCAGGTACGACTATAAGAAAATGGAGTATAGGGCCAGTTTCACAGTTCCCCATGATTGGTTAGTAAGCTCCCAAACCAATACCAGAAGCTTCGAAATTTCCATGTATAGTGTCTGGTGTTTATATCTAAGTTCACAAATTTGATGAAACTATACAGGAAAAGTCTTGTGTACTTAGTGTGGCATCGAAGACCTCACCATTTGGGATCTGCATGGGGTTCTATAGTTTGGTTCGGGCTGTTACGAAGACACTGTATTGGACTGTGAAATCGGCTCATAGATCTGCTTCTGTGTATAGTTCTTCAATTTCTTTTCTGAGATAGAACGGAGTATAATAATATTCCTCGTGGTAAGAGTCGTGCCTCATTACTTTTTTGTAGGCCTGTTCTTTGAGTTAACTCCTCTCACGTAATTGACTGCTCCTTCGGCCACCTCTTCGGATTCTTTACAGGAGCAACGAGTAGCGAGTTGTTGTTTTTTTCATTGTTGTTTCCTTTTTTTGTGTGCCCTTGTGCTGTCTCCAGACCAGACGACGAGAGACCCAGAGTTCTTACTACTTGGAAGAGGCTTTAATTTGGATCTTGGGGGATAAGCTTTTATGAAACTAAGTAAAAATAAAGAAAATGTAAACAACAACGCGGTGGATTGTTCACTGAATTGCCACATATTCTCAACAGAAGTCAAAATCCTAAACGGCGAGAGGAAAACAGATCTTAGTGTTGTGAAGTAGTTTACAAGTGTCTTACAGATAATGCTTAAAATAAGACAGGATCGTACAAGGAAAAGTTTGACGAACGTTGAATCACGTAGCAGAAAGAGGTGTCAGTCAATACTTTCATTTGTTTTTTCACAATTTTATCATCTCATTGCTGCTATTAGTATTGTGTTCAACGAACTTATCATATCCACGTAGCTTTGCGCCGCGTCTCCGGTGGCCTGTGTTTGGCAGGTTTTACAGGACAGTTCCTCATGGCTGGTCATGTTAAAGGAAGTCACATGCCTTGTGTATAAGGTAAAAAACAATCAAAGCACTAATTCTGCTTTTCTTTGAATAATAAGATTAACAAAATAATTTAATAAAAATAGTATATAAGAGGGGCGGTGGCCGAGTGGTCAGCGAACGGACACGGTGATTTCAAGGATCCGGATTGAAATCCCACCGCAAGACGTTGACAGTTTTCAAACGTCACCGAGTGGCGGAAATTTAGTCATATATATATATATATATATATATATATATATATATATATATATATATATATATATACATATGTATTTATATATATATATATATATATATATATATATATATATATATATATATATATATATATATATATATATATATATATATATATATATATATATATATATATATATATATATATATATATATATATATATATATATATATATATATATATATATATATATATATATATATATATATATATATATATATATATATATATATATATATATATATATATCTGGCTGCCGACCTGAGAGGTGTCTTGATAACTCCTCGAACCTCTTTCTTATCAATTTCTGCAACATTCATGGTCTTCGTTCTAATTTTCATTCTGTGGAACACCATCTTTCCTCCTCTAAACCTCACCTTCTCCTCCTCACCGAAACACAAGTTTCTGAGGCTACTGAGAGCAATCTCTACTCTGTTCCCTCCTACTATCTCTATCCTAAATTTCAATCGAAAGTGGATGTTGCGCCTATGTGCGCAACGACATCACTTGCTCCCGTGCCCACAACCTTGACTCTTCAGAATTTTCCATCATCTGGCTAAGACTATTGTCATTCTATAAGTAAATGCATCTGTGCTGTTTATCTCTCACCTAACTCTACTAACTATGTAAAATTCTTGAACTCCAAAGTGGAGCACATCTTGACCCACTCTCCCTTCGCTGAAATCGCCATTCTAGGAGATTTCAATGTTTATCACCAGCTTTGGCTTTCATCCTCTTTCACTGACTACCCTGGTGAACAAGCCTTCAACTCTGCTCTTTTCAACGACCTAGAGCAGTTGGTTCAGCGCCCTACACGTATTCCCGACCATCTTGGAGACCGGCCCAACATACTAGACCTCTTCCTTACCTCTACCTCTAACCCTTCTGCTTACTCTGTCAAACTGTTCTCTCAGTTGGGCTCCTCCGATCACAATCTTATTTCTGTATCCTGTTCTTTCGCTCCTGTACACCCTCTGGACCCACCGAAGAGGCGATGCTTCTGGCATTTTGCTTCAGCTTGGTGGGACAACCTGAGGTTGTACTTTTCCGATTTCCCGTGGAATGATTACTGCTTCCAGGAGCGAGACCCCTCTGTGTGAGCCCAGCGCATCACAGAGGTGATTGTCTCTGGAATGGAGGCATACATTCCACGTACTTTCTCTACTCCTAATGCTAAAAAGCCTTGGTTTAATCGCGCTTGTTCTCGTGCTGTCAAATATAGAGAGGCAGCTCACAAAAGGTATTAGAGTCTTCGCACTCCTGCTAACCATGATCTTTACGTTTCTGCCCGGAATCGTGCCAAATCTATTCTCCAACTTTCCAAAAACTCCTTCATTAATAGAAAATGCCAAAACCTTGCTTTTTATAATTCTTCCCGGGACTTCCGGCACCTAGCCAAAAACATCTCCTCCAACTTCCCTTCTTCAGCTTTCCCTCCTCTCCTTAGTTCTGACGACAGCGCCGCCGTCTCATCTGTCTCTAAGGCTGAACTCTTCTCTCTAACTTTTTCTTAAAACTCCACTCTGGACGATTCTGGGCATATTTCTCCTACTCATCCCCCATCTGACTCCCTTATGCCTATTATTAAGATTCTTACGAATGATGTTTTCTATGCCCTCTCTGGCCTCAATCCTCAGAAGGCTTATAGACCTAATGGAGTGCCTCCTATTGTCCTTAAAAACTGTGCTTCCGTGCTGACACCCTGCCTGGTCAAACTCTTTCGCCTCTGCTTGTCAACATCTACCTTTCCTTCCTGCTGGAAGTATGCCTTCATACAGCCTGTGCCTAAGAAGGGTGACCGTTCCAATCCCTCAAACTACCGTCCTATAGCTTTACTTTCTTGTCTATCTAAAGCTTTTGAATCAATCCTTAACCGGAAGATTCAAAAGCACCTTTCCACTTCTAACCTTCTATCTGATCGCCGGTATGGGTTCCGCAAGGGGCGTTCTACTGGTGATCTCCTTGCCTTCCTAACTGACTCTTGGTCATCCTCTCTTGGCCGTTTTGGTGAAACCTTTGCTATTGCACTGGACATATCAAAAGCCTTTGATAGGGTCTGCCACAAATCTGTGCTTTCCAAACTACCCTCCTACGGTTTCTATCCTTCTCTCTGTACCTTTATCTCCAGTTTCCTTTCTGACCGTTCTATTTCTGCTGTGGCAGACGGTCACTGTTCTTCCCCTAAACCTATTAATGGTGGTGTAGCAAAACAAATATTTCTTTCACTTTCAATAACTTTCAGAATGAAAGTAGTGGTCTGCCTCTCTGAGACCATTTCAAAAGTAGTAGTCTGCCTTTCTGAGGCCATTTCAAAAGTAAAGTGATTTTGAACATGTAATTATTTCAATCAGATAAATAACATTTCACATTTCTTTTTACTGACGTACTGCTAGCAATTTTTGGAGCATTTTTAGATGTCCA
Source organism: Eriocheir sinensis (assembly GCF_024679095.1). Taxonomy (NCBI): domain Eukaryota; kingdom Metazoa; phylum Arthropoda; class Malacostraca; order Decapoda; family Varunidae; genus Eriocheir; species Eriocheir sinensis. The sequence goes on along the minus strand of NC_066532.1, from coordinate 17,521,839 downwards.
TGAATCGCACGATTAGGGTGTTGCCAGTAAACGCTTGGTTTATCTGATATCTGTGCGGTATAGAACATGAATTAACCAACACTAACTACAGCTACGTTACCTCCGCCTCCTGCATCTCACACAACAATCTGTTTAACAGCTTTGAAGATGAGCCGCAAGTCGAGGTGAGGGATGTGACGCCGGGCCGTGTGTACCAGCTTCCTGCCCACCTGCCTCAACTGGCCCAGAACCTTACCCTCGCCACACCCTCCACCACCACCAGCCCGTCGAACACATCCTGTTAACCCATATGATGCAAGACCCCCCAATTAACCCTATCCGATCCCACGTTTTTAAATATTCACGCTCGTAACACCTAGCCTCGTACTCATTTATCTGAACAACGATAACGCTCATGAACACTAAGTACTGGTACCGAATCAATAGTGTAAAACAATAGTGAATAATGAGCGAAAAGAAACTAGTGGAAAGTAAAAAATAAAAAGTGTATCGTTTTGATCGAAGTGCCTGAAGGGAGGCCAGATTTGTCCCCCCTCGGATCGGGTAGGGTTAAGCAATTCCTGAGCGAATGACAGAGTACACCCAGGGCAATGTATGAACCTGAAAAGCACTCCTCCCTTTACCTTGCACCTCACCTCATCATCGTCATCATCAGCATAATCAGCCATTACTAGTCCACTGCAGGATAAAGCGCTACCTCAGGGGCCTCCATCTTTCGGGGGAGGCTTCGTGGTGCAGTGGTTAGCACACTTGGCTCACAACCGAGAGAGCCCGGGTTCGATTCCCGGGAGGAGTGGAAAAACTTGGGCTGCTTTTCCGATACCTTACGCCCCAGTCCACCCAGCAGTAAATGGGTACCAGGTATTAATCGGGGGTTGTGTCCCGTCTCCTGGGATCTGTTCCCTTCTCCTATAATTCCTTCCCCTCCTGTCTCTCTCCGGCATATGACCACAGATGTTGCACCGACTAAACCAAACTTTCCAACTTTTTCCTCCATCTTTCTGTCTAAAGTTAGGAGTACTCCCTCAACCTGACAAATACTCTAATTTCCTCTTCTCACCGAGTCATCTGCCTGTATCTGTTATCAGTTTTATGCATGATGTGACCTGCCTTCGCCCATTTCCTATTCTAATATTCACTAAAATATCTTCAGCCTTTGTCTGTTTCTGTCTGTCTGTCTCGCTTCCTATCTCTCCATATTATACCCAGCATTGTTCTATCAATATAAGAATAAGAATGAGAGAATGAGAACGAGAATTAACGTTATCAGGCAAATGAGTGCCCGTGGGTTGAATCGACTCGGTAACTTGCCCAGGTTTACACTCTTATTTTATATGTTTGGACAATAACTATGTGTTCATTGTACTTCTGATAGTACCCAAAGACCTCTACATTCCATTATTGTTACCTAATTCTGTGTTAAAGCCATGGGAGATGGATTACAGATGATTTCCTTGAAATTTTCACCAAGGAATCATTCGTATTCTTTTGTGTCGCTCTTTTTCAAGCTCAGTTTTCTCGCCTGCTATACAGTGTTTCACCACAAATATTATTTTGTCTTACCGATGAAACGTTATGCTGCCATCCCTGCCTCTGTGGGCGCAACCAAAGGCAGAGCAAGCCGGCATGAAGGCAAAATGTTGAGGTGTGTGGGTGTCGCTCGTCCGGCCAGCCGGGCAATGTTATGGGCCATGACTGCTTCACTCCTGTGACGTCATGCCCTCTCCTCACCCGTTTTCGTTCGCTAGCCAGCGAACGAAAGCCTTCCGTGCGCGATCGGGTCTTACAGTCGCTCTTGGCCGCTGCTTTTCGCTCGCTCGCGAACGAAAAATCGGCGTTTTGGTAAGGAGATTTTGGGGAGCGGTTGAGGTGACGAAAACGAGATTTGTAACCAATGCATTCAAAGTAAATGAGTAAATCTGCAATGATATAACATACCTAGCATGCAGAGAGCATATATAAGGCAAATAATTATTCAAAACACCTTTATTTTTGTTGTACAAGCGTTTTATTGGGCAGCGTATCGTACACCGCCAGCACAACAGAGTCTGTCGTCTAAGCCAAAGCAATGGATATTTTCGGTAAGTACATTTAGTGTTTTATTTATCTATTGACATTTCTTTTTGAAAATGTTGTATGTAGTTGTCTTCGTGGTTCATACGAGTGTGCTGATAGGGTTAACAAACTATTGCATACCTGTGGATTTGGTGGCACTCAATCAACATGAATTCTATTATGAAATATTAAGAATATATAAGACAGCCACCCAAAAAACATTCAAGGTATAATGGAACTATTCAAAGTAGTTGGTCCCAGACAGTGGGGAAGAAAAAACAAAAACTATGGAATTACACCCATCACGGGTAGTCACCAGTTTATTTTGAATATATTTTTATGTACTAATCAGTACGACTGTTTGTGTTATGAATAACTAGATAAGAAGTGATAGGCTTCTGTCTTACAGTGAAAGGTAACTATATTAGCTCTGATAGATTCAGACGGCATTAGGGTACTAATTATTAGGTTTGCTCAGTTCCGTGGAATCATATATAATTCTCAATCTATTTAGTCGCCATATTTTATTTTAGCAGCAATAGGTTAATTATTATCCTTAGCAGTGATAGGTTACTATCCTAATGTTGAGCTGCAGCTCTAAGATAGTGTCATTTGCCCTGACAGCTACTTCACAGTGTTTCCACAGCAATAAGATGATTTTTCTCACTTATTTAAAATACTGACTACAATATTAATTTCTTAATAATTTTTGGGAATGGCAGTTAAGGAGATTTTTTTATATTTTCTTGAAATAGCTGTGTTGTTATTCTGTAAATATTTTGCTCCATTGTTCTCGTCATTGTATTCTGGTGCAACAGTTATTTCCATACGATAAAGCATCATAGGTTACCCCAAAAATTGAAGGCAGTCTCTGAAATATACCACTCAGGTCAGGCCAAAATCTTCAGGTAGGTTATGTAGGATTGTGCAGGATAGGTTCGACTCAGCCCCCTTCCTATCTTTCAGTTTAAAAAAATTAAAGTTGGGGGCAAATGCTATAGCTGCATTAGCATTACAATTTGTTATTCCATTCATCACTCTGTCCCTCAGTCACTGTTATAGTGTACTTGTTTAAATTTTCCAGCTTGTTTCTTTCTCAGTTCTCTTGTTTTCTGCACACCCAACATTTATTTATTTTCATCCTAATTTCAACATGACAGCATTTTTTTTTAATAATACTTTATGTACATATGTCTCTCCCATAGGATGTGGAATTCTTCTGAGTCTTAGGATGCTTGTCACAGTGAAATACCTGGTCACAAGCAATTTCCTCTTCACCATAGCTGACTGCATATAAATTGTCGTCATCAGGTAGCAGGGCTATTGGAGATGTCAACTGATATACCTGGTACCCTTTCTACATATAATTTCTCTATCAGAGGAAGCACACCATGTGTCCGAAAAAGTTTATGATGTTGCTGGTATGGCAGGAGTTACAAAGAGTGTCAGGGTCAAGGTTAGACTACACCGAGGATCAGTCCGCTCATTCTCAGTAGTGATGTACAGGCTGACGGATGAGGTCAGGCAGCAGTCTCCGTGGACCATGATATTTGTGGATGACATTGTGATATTTAGTGAAGGCAGGGAAGAAACTGAAAATGAACTAGAGAGGTGGAGGTATGCACTGTATAAGTGGGATGAAAATCAGCAGGAGCAAGACTGAGTACATGTGAGTGAGCCCTACGGAGATGGTACAGTGAGGTTTCAGCGAGTGGAGTTGGCAAAAGTTGATAAGTTCAAATACTAGGGCTTAACAGCCCAAAGCAATGGAACGTGTGCTACAGAAAGGAAGAAAAGAGTACCGTACTGGCCAGATGGAATGTAGGGAGAATGGTGACACGATCATCCAATATTTCTGCTCCAGGACAAAGCCCTGGGGCTGTCCTGTGGTGACTGTGTCCATTTATAGCATCAAAGAGCAGTCAAGATACAGATATCATAAAAGACCTTTTGGTGTAAGAAAATCTTTATTTGGTAATAAATTTACCTGTATTTTCAACATGGAAAAATAAAATATTAAACTGTGTAATCCTTTTTTTCATCACATGTACTAAGGCTAAATAAAGCTATATTATCAATAAAATATTAATATGTAATGATAAATTCTTTACCCCATGCTAAATTAATTAATAAAGGTAAAGTTGGAGGCATATGCTTTAATGGCATGTGGCCTCATTGCTCATCTCCATCTTATTGGCCCTAGAGCTGGTTGTTGGTAAGAACTAATTATCCTGGGACATGGCTAGTGTGACAGGAGAGTTACCAGTTTATTATCCCCAGGTTATCCCAAATATCCATTTCTTTGAGTGAAGAAACAATTCCCCCTGCTTTATTTCTTAGTATTTTTAGATTAATAATACTCAAAACCATTATAATTTATAGAAAATATACAAATTCAATAGAAGTAATAAAGAAAATAACTAATCTAAGAAAACCTAACATAACCGTACCAGAACTGTCAGTGCACTGGACTGTCAGGGCGGCGGCTGCAGTGGTTAGGTTTGTTTAGGTTATGTCTGTTTGGTTGAGGCAGCAGTCTCTGTGGACCATGACATTTATGGATGACATTGTGATGTGTAGTGAAGGCAGGAAAGAAACTGAAAATGAACTAGGAGGAGCAAGCCTGAGTACACGTGAGTGAGCCCTATGGAGATAGTACAGTAAGGTTTCATTAAGTTGGCAAAGGTAGATAAGTTCATTTACTAGGGCTTAACAGTCCAAAGCAATGGAATGTGAGCTACAGAAGAGAAGAAAAGAGAACCGTACAGGCCAGATGAAATGGAGGGAGAATAGTGACAGGATCATCCAATATTTCTGCTCCCTGGGGCTGTCCTGTGGTGACTGTGTCCATTTATAGCATCAAAGAGCAGTCAAGATACAAATATCATAAAAGACCTTTTGCTGTAAGAAAATCTTTACCTGGTAGTAAGTTTACCTGTATTTTCAACATGGAAAAATAAATTATTAGACTGTGTAATCCTTTTTCATCGCACGTACTAAGGCTAAATAAAACTATTTTATCAATAAAATATTAATGTGAAACAACGATAAATTCTTTACCTTTACCCCATGCTAAATAAATAAAGGTAGAGTTGGGGGCATATGCTATAGCTGCATGTGGCCTCATTGCTCATCTCCATCTTGCTGGCCCTAGAGCTGGTTGTTGGTAAGAACTAATTATCCTGGGACATGGCTAGTGTGACAGGAGAGTTACCAGTTTACTTTCCCCAGGTTTTCCCAAATATCCATTTCTTTGAGTGAAGAAACAATTCCCCCTGCTTTGTTCCTTACTGTTTTCAGATTAATAATACTCAATACCATTATAATTTGAAGAAAATAAACAAACAAGTAGGTAGTTCAATAGAAGTACTAAAGAAGGCTAACTAATCTAAGCAAACCTAACATAACCCTGCCAGTACTGTCAGTGCACTGGACAGTCGGGGCGGTGGCTGCAGTGGTTAGGTGGTGCTACTTTGGCTTGTTATCTACAAGAAAAAAAATATCTACACCGTACTTTGGCTTGTTATCTACAAGGGAAAGTATCTACACCGTAGAAATTTTATTTTGTAAAGATATCTACATGGTAAAACTAGTTATAACACTTTTGGTTTTGGTTTGGTTATGTTACGTCTACTTAGGTTAGTTACTTATAATGTACACCTTCATATTATGGTTAAATAGCATATATTTTTGCCCTTTGCCCACAGTTTGGAAGAGTACATGATATTTTGAAGTAGCAGAGCTAAACCATTTACCAAAGACTGTAAATATTCGTCCTTGGGGTGTTTTATCCTCTACTCCCCCTTTTTTTATCACACTGAAAAGGAGAATGATCAGCTGGGAGGGCCGCACGTCAAAAATGCCCAGGAGAAGATTAAAGAAACACTGGTACATTGGTTAGCAGGTTCAGCAGCAAATCCGTGTGTCCGTGTATGAATCTCAGCTTGATCAGTCTACACGCAGCTCACCCAGCTGTTCATGGACCCTTTTGGGCTGACCAACTAATGGGTATCTAGGAAAACTTTGGGAAGATAAATTGTGGGTAGCAGGAATATCACACTGGCCCTGTCATTATTATTATTACCCACCACAGACTCAAGGACAAGTAAGGCGGACAAACACAGAGGCCGCACGCAGCTTTGAGGTATGCCCACAACTTTACCTGGAGACGAGGTAATCCTGAAAACATGATTTATCTCGAGAAAAACGACTTCGGTCGCCGTACAGTTCATGGTACGCGCCGAGAAATCACGTGACTTTGTTTACGTTTTCACGCTCACGCTCGCCAACCTCGCCCGACCAGTTATACCAACACTGCCGACGATTTAAGTTCGGTGCGGGTCTCGTTGGGGAGCGTAAATCTTTGAGTGTAAGACGGGCGCCTGGCTCTCGTACGCCAGCCAACAAACCTGGTGCGCGTTTTCGTTTTGCCGCTCCCGAAAGGACTGTAAGACCGGCCCATTGGAACGCATCGTGTGGAGGCAGCGGTGTGCCAGCCGTAGGAATCTTGAGTGACAAAATTTTCAACACTACCTTCCACCGCTGATTGTGTAATACTGACAGCATGACACCATGTCGGACTTGTTTGACTTATTCTTTATTGCATGAAGGAAATATCTGCCAAGAGGCCGCACTGATGCATTTCTTTAACCACGGGACTGAGTGTTACAGGATATGTCGATGAATGCTCTTAGTTTGCCATCAATAATCATCATAACAAGTGGTGGGATTCATTTTTTTAAGAACATGTTCTCTCACTCCAGGACTTGCTAACAACAGGTTCTCTCACTATCACAGTCTCAAAAGCAAACCATTATGCAGGTTGGCCCGATATAAGTGCAAAGATTGACCTTTGGGTTGCCACATGCTACAGTCTAGCAAGTGAAATTATTGATTTTAGTTATTTTCCCAACTTTTAAAAAACAGTTCAAATAATGGTTAAAGCAAAATTAATACTGAGCAGACAGTATATGCTTGATTGATTGATTGATTGATTGATAGTTTATTGTTGCAAGTAAAACAACAAAGGAGAAGGGAGGAACATGCCATCCCAACCCCCAGGCAGTACAGAGTGTGATTATACAACTAAGGATACATGTGTAAGTAGCACCAGGAAACTAAAAAGATACAATGGTAGGGGATGACTATTAAAATGTTTGGGTAATTGTAAATGTTATCCATTAGACTATTACCAGTTGTGATAATGCGTTGTGCTAAATTTTTATAACTGTTTGCAATTATAAAATGTTTGTTTTTTCAATTTTTTTTAATTAGTTTATTAGTAATGCTTATTTTTTATATATTTTGCTGCATATTATTAAGCAACCTTTACTTGTGAGTGGTAATATCAGCTTATAATAGAAATGTGTTTGAATACTGCATTTACATTACATGTTGCCATTTTGAAAAGGAAAAATAATAAGGAAAATGCTTTAGCTTAAGTCTTTTATTCATGATCTTTCATTGTAAAAATTTCCAAATAGCCACTTAATTGTCAACATAATCTTTAGCCTTTTTTGTATTTTCACCCATGTTGTCATCAGCACTGTGTTTTTTCTAAGCCACTGTTATTATCATATAGGGTTAAATCCATGCACATTCTACTTGCAATACATTGATTGATAGTTTATTGTTGCAGGTAAACAACAAGGGAGAAGGGAGGAACATGCCATCCCAACCCCCAGGCAGGACAGAGTGTGATTATACAACTATTAATACATGTGTAGGTATTCGTCATGTCAGCCTTAATTGCCTCTTCCACTTTTTGTTCGTTTTGACCGCCTCCACCAAAACTTTATACAGAACTCAGAAAATCAAAGCAGAGAACAATAGTGTCTTCCATTTAGCGTAACCTGTTTTTGGGTCGTGATCTGTAGAGTCCCTTATATAGCATCTTCCATTTAGCGTAACCTGTTTCTGGGTCGTGATCTGTAGAGTCCCTTTAAAGGGACTCTACAGATCACGACCCAGAAACAGGTTACGCTAAATGGAAGACACTATTAAAGTGGACCCTGGCACTGACTATACGCTTAGCTATGTTAAGAATAGACTTAGGCATTATTCACGTGATAGCATTGCTACCCAACTCAGACACTGCTGTGACAATGGCAGCGCCAGCAACCTCCACTATGTTAGTGTCTCCCAGCGCTGTGTTTACCCCTATGGAATGCCCTCTCATTGCTAAGTTTAAGCCACGGGACTGCCTTGACCTGCCCCAGACAATTTGTTGGCTCCTGAACCATGATGTCCTCCCTGCTATCCTCAAAGAACACCCTCAGTTTGCACCAAGGTGGTGATGCCGTGTGTGGCAGCCTGAACTACTGCCGTGCTATACAAGGCTGTGATCTCTGCAGTATTTTACTTTAAGGACTAGTATTTACTCTATCTCTGTATTCATTCCCATCTAGTGCTTGGGCAATGTTCTCCGTCCCCACATTTTATTGTCTTATTGTCCAGGGGGAGGTACCGCCCCCTCCCTTGTTGTGCTTTCCTTCCTACCATTGTATCTTTTTAATTTCATGGTGCTCCCTACACATGTATTAATAGTTGTATAATCACACTGTCCTGCCTGGGGGTTGGGATGGCATGTTCCTCCCTTCTCCCTTGTTGTTTACCTGCAACAATAAACTATCAATCAATCAATCAATCAGGGACTATACAGATCACGACCCAGAAACAGGTTACGCTGGAAGAAATTGAAAATAGAAAAAACTATATTACAACGATATGGAACAAAAGAAAAAAGAAAACTGAACAAAACTAAAAGACAACAACGCCAATCAACAAAAATCAAGTATCAAGAATAAGAAATAAGTGGGAGCCGTTACAAAGGCAATCCCAAGCCCACTACTGGGCCAGGATTCACTAACGAGTTACGACGTTCGTAAGTCACAAAAAATGTCTTAAGGCAACTTTCGGCTGCTTTGGGCTATTCACTAAACAGTTACGACACTCTTCCGGCACCGTAACTTTACGGCAGCTCCAGACATGGCGTAAGGTATCGTGACCCGTACGTAGGGCAGATTTTCTCCACAACACAAGGAGGAATGAAGAAGAAGAGGAAGACCCGCTGCCAAAATAATGAACAAAACGTCACTGTGCTATCAAAACATTGCTTTATAAGGACGTGTCAACCGTATATAATACCATTCACTGAATATGTAGTGACTGTGAACTCCTACACTACTGAATCAAATATCCTGCCGTAAACACTCGTGATAATATATATGGAGGGCTTGAAATGCTCGCAGGAGATCCACCAGGGGGTAATGTGGGTACTCATACATGCTCGGTGAATAATTTAGTCTTAATTTGTAGTTTGTAATACCTTAGACCACTAGCACAACCAAGGATGGGCCGGGCTCCACCCGTTTACCGTTGATGAGGTTTCAGGCTCTGCACCCCCAAAGTTTATCTTGTCTTTTTCTCTGCCCTCCAATCTCCCTGAACATATTTTTGGGTGTTCCCTTGCCATTGTTTAGCAGATTTTAGCGACCTATTTTAGAGACACAAACTATTCATTACTGGGTAAATTATCATGTCTTTTTTTGTGGAGTTAGTTATCACCAGGAAGCAATTATGAAAGTACTAGAGTTGATTTGGTGAGTCTCATACTTGGGTTGACAGTTTACTCTGCTCTGTAACGATAGGCTACTATCCCCAGCGGCAATTATAGGTTACAATTTTAGCAGAGTTAGGTTACCATCCACTAGGTTAAAATGAGTCTGTTAGTTTGTAAATAGATTTGGGAGTGAAGACGGCTGGACAATATATGCCGCAGTGCTTGTTATAGTGAATTCTGGGGTAAATTTGCTGTAGCACTTTCATAGCTGAATTATTGTGGTAATAAACAGAGCCCCATTAAAAAGCATCATAACATATCACAGGAAATAAGTAATTTGCATCTCAAATAGACTGCTCCTGCTAAGCAATTACCCATTCTTTGCAACATGCATTATATGTTTGTTGGATATTTTGGTAATTGAGTCATCCCATGGCTCATTCTTGTCTCAATGATATTTACTGTATTAAGGTATTACATTTACTATTTAGTATGCTAGTTTTACTGGGTGTTATAGATGATGTGTCTAGTAAGGGTAGGGTGAAGTTGGGGGCATACGCATAGCTGTGTGTGGCCTCGGTGCTCATCTCCATCACATGGTAACCTATTGCTGGTAAATTAGCAACCTAGCAACACCTGTCAAGGTTTGATTCATCACCCAGTTGTATTCCCACTCATAGTTTCATAGCTACTATAATTGAAAAAGTATTTTATAATTTTAGGTTGAGGCAAAATATTTATATATATTGATATTTATTTCATGTTAAGTGAAAAATATATAATTACTTCATTTTCTACTTATAGCACAACATTAAAACCAGAAAATAAAGGTTCTTTGTCCATAGACTATAAAAAAAATCTTTCTCACCTTGAAATTCAAGTTATTTTTTGGGTATTGACAAGAAAATACTGTTTCTGTTTTTAACTCAAATATGCACTTTTTTCATTTATGTAACCTAACCTTACTAAAGTACTGACTCATATGTTGCTGGCACAAGTTGAGAACATAATGAAAAAGTGGGCATTGATATATACATTATTAAATATTTAAATGTGTTAAATAGTGTACTGGCAATAAAATAAAGGAAATCATCGAGCAAATTGGTGTATGGGTGTGTTTCGTTAAGAACTCGGTAGAGTTCTTCAAAAACAATGGCACTGCCCACTGTCAAAACACATTCCACTATACCTAGAAAATTTCCACGATGACTGTTGGCTCTCAAGATATAGCTGGAAGCCAGACTCTTTCTTGAGTCATCAGAGTTTTGAGAGAAGTCTTGGGCTTTCCAGGATGTGACACACACACACACTCACATACACACAAACACACAATTATATACTTTGAGAGTAAGAGTAGTAAAGTTGGGGGGATACGTAGTAGCAGCGCATGGCCTCGGTGCTCATCTTCGTAACATTGGCCCTTGAGACTGTGGTGGAAGGGAGCCCCCATTACCCCGGGACACAGGGCCAGTGTGATATTTGGGTTACCACAGATTACCTTCCCCAGATTTCCCCAGATATCCATTTATCGACCAGCCCAAGAGGGAGGATGAACAGCTGGGTGAGCTGCATGAACTGCCTGGGCCGGGATTCGAACCCGGGCCTGCGGAGTAGAAGCCAGGCACGCTAACCAGTAGACCACGGAGGCGTATAACTTTGAGAGTGACACAGGCTAAATGGACTTAATTATATTGCTTTTGAAAGTCACTTAATCTGACTTCATATATATAATAACAACTTCTTTACTAATATAATTAAAGAAAGAGCTGCTGGTATACATGAACACAATCACAACTTAAATTGTAAAAAAAGGGGAGAAATTATCTGACTAAAAATTAACTGCAGGACAATATGGCTGAGCTTATTATACACTTAATAAAATGTAAAGCATATAGCACCGTGGTGTGTACTATTTGGAGCAATTCTTCACAGCTTGCTATTAAACATCTTTTTATATGTTATTTCCAACAGAAAACAATTAAATAAATTGCAAATACAAAACATGTTTGAAGAAATCAAAAGAGACCTTTAGTGATGCATAAGAAATACAGAATTTCATGCCCTGCAATATTCAACAAAGTCCTGTAAAGGTCCAGCTATTGCGGTCATTCTGGTTGAGACGATTCAAGGAAATCTACACATTTCTGCAAACTATCCAGTAATATATGCTTGGTCTTGCTTCAGAATCTTTTATCTTGTGTCCATCTTGTGTCTCCTGCCTGGAAGTTTAAGGGTCCGACGCTGCACCACTGCTGGGACATATGGGCTGCTAGGTGTTGTAGCACCCACTACACTTACAGGTTACACTCAGTCTCCTATAAAAGGAAAATTATTTGCTTGGTCATCATACAGGATCATAAGAGAGAGAGAGAGAGAGAGAGAGAGAGAGAGGTTAAAGTGACTGGCTAGTAGTTAAAGGTTAAGAAGCAATGAAGTTGAAAGTTTACATAGTTAATAAACTTAATCTGTGGAAATGAAGAAAACAAAGAAATACAATACTTTCCAAAGAGCAGCTCGCTGTATTATGGCTTAAAACACTGTCACTACTATAAATGCAATAACAATAAGTAAAAAGCTCTTTCATAGTGCTTGAGATAAACTAACTTCCTATTAAAACATAGATACTTTAAATTCACTATTATAAGAATTTAAAGTATCTATGTTTTAATAGGAAGTTAGTTTATCTCAAGCACTATGAAAGAGCTTTTTACTTGTTGTTATTGCATTTATAGTAGTGCGACAGTGTTTTAAGCCATAATACAGCGAGCTGCTCTTTGGAAAGTATGCCGTTTTATCTACTTCCCAATATCTGAGCAGCTGACAATGTCTGAGCTCCACTCCTAATCCAAGCCACATTGCTGGGCAGTGCCCTGGTGGCAGAAGTGGCAAATCTTAATGACTGATATGTTTGCTAAGCTCTGCTGCTCAGTAAATGGCCTCACCTCTATGAAAATACTGAAATGACACCACGTACTAAAGTGTGTGTGCACCCATATCCCTTCCCCTCTCCATGGTGAGATAACTTGGTGCATGCAAGTATATTACACTTTTACCTACAGAGGAGGTCAAAACAGGGTAATGAGACTGATCATGGACAACTTGGAGGACAAAGTCATGGCTAAGAACTGACAGAAAGGCACGTTTATAACGTTACCTAAAGGATACCTTCATGCAGGTTAACAAAAATCTTTCACTCACTAGCACGTTTTAGCAACAATATACCAAGCTGACTCCACATGACAAGTGATTGGCTTACCTGAACTTCCTCACTTCATCTCCGTACTCCCGGTGGGGCAGACAACATCGTCTGCCTCTGTCACGGGCCACGTGCTGCACTGGTGGTGATTGGCTACTGTCTCTAGAGTACGTATGTATCGAGCGCTGCCATTGGTTGAACGAAATATGTCAACATCATACTACGCCGTCTGTCGGCGGGAGTGTGAAACAGCGTTAAGGCAGGAAAATCTAAACATGGCGGACTTAAGATTCTTTTGGGAATCGCAAGATACGACATTCTTATTTCCGCCATATTGGATCCACTTAAGATTGTCGTATCTGCGAGGCGTTAGTGAATCTGGGTCCAGGGTTCCTGTTCTTGCTTTAAACAATAGTTTGCTCCCCCAGTCTCCGACTTGCAGTGTACTCCCTCTGGTTTCTGTTTCCTACTGTACCATTTTAGCGTTGAATTGCCACTCATTCCTTCCTGCCATTTGACTTGTCCGTTCCTTTCTACTGCCTTCTTCACATCCCTGATCTCCATTTCATTCCACTCTTCCCTCAGGTGTTCTCTCCTTTTCCACCTCTCTAACTCTTTCCCCCAGGTGGACTTGTTTCCACTTTCTTGCAGCATTTTCTTTGCCCATCTCTCCTCACTACTCTTTTCAATTTTCTTAAGGAAGCCTAACTTGCCCTTTACAATTCTTTCCTTGAACGTACTCCATTCCATCTCCTCTGACGGCCTCTACCGCTGTGCTCCTTGGGGCTCCTAATCCCCACCGGCCTATACTGTGTTCTGAACCTTTTCTAGCTGTGCGATGTCCCCTTCTCTGTAGTGCGTTATCTCTGATCCATAGAGGCAATATGGTACACCTACTCCTTTCCACAGACTTCGCCCTACATATCATAGGTACCCTTCTGCTAGTCGCCCCAGCGCCACTCCTTGTCATTTGAGTGAGTCCTCCCTGACTTTGCATGTAAGCAAGGCAAGAGTCTATATTATATACTGTATTTTAAAATATAATAAGCCCCCAAAAAGTCCAATTACAGTAAAAAGAGCCCAAAAAGCGCCAACCCGCGGACACCATCGTTTTCCCGCGGAATTCCACGAAAAATAGCCCAACTGGGCGAGAAAACCGCGGACCTGGCGGAGTTGCTTCGTCGTCGTCGCCTTCAGGAAAGAAATGAATATATCCTTTTGTTGGTTGTAAGCTGGAAAACTTGAAAAAAAACACCTTTATCTCAACTAGCTTTAATTAATAGTGCTGTTCATGGGCCTTAAAACAAGATGAAGAAGAACAATGGTGGATTTGCGATTGAGTTGCCAGGTCGTAATTTCCCTTCAATAATAAAGTGAAACTGTGAAGCAGAACAATTTGACACTTGACAACACCATTATTGTGACAGTGACAGCCTATTTTTTTGTGTAATTATATAAGAAAGTAGCCATCATAAACTAAGTGGGAGAAAGAGGAGGAGATGAGTGATTGATGATGGTGTGTGCTGTGTGGCGATGATCCTGGTTACATTATTTTAATTATTCACTATTATCATTATTATTCACTATCATTATCAGCATCACGTGAGATAAGTGACAAGTGATGCTGCCATGGAGATATGAGGGAGATGAGTGGTTGGTGATTGTGTGGTGTGTAGTGGTGGTGATCCTGGTTACATTTTAATTATTCACTCACTATTTTTATTATTATTCACTATCATTATCAGCATCACGTGAGATAAGTGACAAGTGATGCTGCCATGGAGATATGAGGGAGATAAGTGGTTGGTGATTCTGTGGTGTGTGTGTGGTGATCCTGGTTACATTTTCATTATTCACTCACTATCATCATTATTATTCACTATCATCACTATTAGCATCACGTGAGATAAGTGACAAGTGATGCTGCCATGGAGATATATGGGAGATAAGTGGTTGGTGATTCTGTGTGGTGTGTGTGGTGATCCTGGTTACATTTTAATTATTTTATTCACTACCTTATTTATTATTATTCATTATATCACTCACACGTACGATAAGTGACAAATGCTGCTGGATGGAGATATGAGGGAGATAAGTGGTGTGGTGTTGGTGTGTGTGTGTGTGATGGGTACATTTATTGTGTGTGGTGATCCTGGTTACATTTTCATTATTCACTCACTATCATCATTATTATTCACTATCATCACTATTAGCATCACGTGAGATAAGTGACAAGTGATGCTGCCATGGAGATATATGGGAGATAAGTGGTTGGTGATTCTGTGTGGTGTGTGTGGTGATCCTGGTTACATTTTAATTATTCACTCACTATTTTTATTATTATTCACTATCATTATCAGCATCACGTGAGATAAGTGACAAGTGATGCTGCCATGGAGATATGAGGGAGATAAGTGGTTGGTGA
Source organism: Eriocheir sinensis (assembly GCF_024679095.1). NCBI lineage: Eukaryota > Metazoa > Arthropoda > Malacostraca > Decapoda > Varunidae > Eriocheir > Eriocheir sinensis. The sequence continues at coordinate 17,506,602 of NC_066532.1, read as the reverse complement.
TTCTGTGGTGTGTGTAGTGGTGATCCTGGTTACATTTTAATTATTCACTCACTGTTTTCATTATTATTCACTATCATCACTATCAGGATCATAGATAATAGGTGACAAGTGATGCTGTGTGGAGATCGAAGGGAGATGAGTGGTTGGTGATGCTGTGTGGTGTGTTTAGTGGTGATCCTGGTGTTCTATCATCATTATTCACTATCATCATCACTATCATTATCAGCATCATGGGAGATAAGTGACTGGTGATGCTGTGTGGAGATTGAAGGGAGATGAGTGATGTGGTGATTCTATGTGCTGTTAGGTGGTGGTTATGGTGACTTTGCATCTATATATATCTTGATTTTCTCCTTATATTACCCTTGAAAGCATAGATATTTAGAGGAAACGAAGGAAGATAACTGGTAATGATAGGATGATTTGTTGAGATTGGTTATATAATACGTCCACCCATATATTGCTCTTCTTTTTGTCATGTCTTCTGCTAACCTTCAAACCTCTCGGAAAACCTTAGGAAAGAGTGTAGAAATAAAAACAGGTGTGAAAATAGCTGTGAAAGGTGATTATAATAGAAAGTGTGTGCTATTTCTCTAGAATCACACCCATATCACCTTAGGGCTTGACAGCTTTATTCTCTGATCAATTTTCATATGGTAATCATCTCTCGGATAACCGTTTCTATCATAAATTTACTCCTTTCTGAGATTTGAGCAACAATTATTATATTAGAAGGTATGTGGTATTTCTCAAGAATCACACCCATATCACCTTAGGGATTGACAGTTCTATTCTCTGACCAGTTTTCTTATGGTAATCATCTTTCAGATAACCGTTTCTATCATAAATTTACTCCTTTCTGAGATTTGAGCAACGATTAAATTATGAAAGGTTCTGATATTAGTAAGAATAGGTAAGTATTTACTGGCGATAAGTTTTTATTTGAGTGGCAATGGGTTACACAGTTGGTTAATTAGGAGACGAGATATTGGGTCGTCCATAACACAAATCTTTTCCTAGGTTACTGTTTTTGTGGAGATAAGTTTAGATAGTTTTTCAGTGGCGATAGGTTACGATTCTAGTGGCGATAGTTTACCATCCTTAGCAGCGATAGGGTACTACTAATTGTTAGGAAAAGATTTATCAAGAAGTAGAAAGTACATATATCAATTTCTCATGTGTTTCAAGAAGTGACAGCCCACCCACCCCACTTGGCTAGGTGATGTCTTCGTAAAAAAAAAATTCTCAGCTAATATTTTACTCTTATATATATGTTTTGCTTTCTTTTCAGTGTTGTGCCTTACCCAGACCATTGACAAGAGTAGCTGAAGAACACATCACCAGTAATGGATGGAGAGGTTAAGAGATATTCACATTTATTTGATCTAACAGTAACCCTCCATGACTTGAACACTTTTAAGAGTAACAAGACAACCAGTTTTAATTCCACTCCCTTCCTGTGACTTGAACACTCTCCGACAAACACTTTAATTTTTTCCTTTTGTTGTTCTCTTATCATTTTGTTGTAGGAGCCTGGAGCAGTGATTTCTGGACTTTATTGATTTGTTTTATCTCTTGTCTAAATGGGGGATTTTCTTGCAGGCGCCTGGTATTCTCGTCACGGTGGAGGACAAGCTGTGTGTGGTGAAGCTGAACCGTCCCAAAAAGAAAAACGCCATTCGAACGAGAGTGAGTGATGCTCCTATTTCCTCAGCACTCTTCTATAGTAATGGTTCCCTACCTTACTCATCATATTATTTTGGTCCAAATGATATTTAGTAATGATGATAGTTTTCTTTCACCTGGCAGAATATGTAAATACTTTATCCTTTAATTTGAATTCCTATCCGATGATGCCCTATTTTCTTATCTATCTTACCTTTTATGAATCCTTAACCAATAGCAATACAATTTTTAATCCATGAATAATACTCTTCTTTTGTTGATTCTTTTTTCCTTAACCCTGACCTCATTCCATCTATACTTAACCCTTATTCTACCCTTTATGAATCCTAAACCAATAAAAATACAATAACAATCTCTCTCTTAATTATCTTCCCCATGACCTCATTCCATCTATACTTAACCCTATAACTATAATCCGAGCCAATAACAACGCCCCCAACAGGAGTACCGAGCCCTCATTGGTGCGCTGCGTAAGGCCGCCAGTGACCCTGAGGTGACGCTGGTGGCAGTGACAGGGGAAGGGGACTACTTCACTGCCGGCAATGACTTTGTGGATGCCATGCAGAATGCCAGGTGAGCGAGGGAGTGGTTTTGGAGTCTCATATATAAATTCAGATGCTCATATATCTCTAAGCCTCTCGTTCTTTCTGGTTTTGTCTTGGGCAGCATCCATTCGGCTTTTTTGTAGTTGTATTTGTTTTTTCCCTTGAGCTGCCTCCCGTGCGGTAAAAAGAAAGAAACACACAAAAAATACCGTCAAGTAATTTATCTTGACACTTATTTTGCATGGTGTGAATTCTTTAGTTTGTTTTGTTAGCTCTTTGGTTTGTTGTTTAGTGTTTTTTTTTTTTTTTTTTTTTTTTTTTTTTACATCAAGGGAGGCAGTTCAAGGGCAAAAAAATGAACAAACAACAAATCAAAGGTCACTAAACACTGATCCATCAAAAGAGAAAAAGAAGAGATCAAGAGAGAGGTCAATTCTGAAAGGAGAGGTGTCTTTTTTTCTTTCTTTACAGTAAAGGAAACAGCCTAAGGACATAAAAAAGAAAATAATGAAAAAAAAGCCTGCAAATCACTGCCCCTGTAAAAAGAGTTCAGAGGAGTGGCCAAAAGAGAGGTCAATTTCGGGTGGAGAGGTGTCCTGATACTCTCCTCACGAAAGTGTTCAAGTCATAGGCAGGAGGAAATACAGACGAAGGAAGGCTGTTGTTGAGTTTACCAGCAGAAGGGATGAAAGAATGCACATGCTGGTTAACTCTTGCATAAGGGATTTGGATAGAATAGGGATAAGCAGGAGTAGAAAGTCCTCCTCCTCCAACTCCTCTTCCTCTTCCTTCCTTTTCCTCCTTCTCTCCTCTCTTTCTGTCACTCTTTGTCATTCCTCCTCTCCATTCTTCCTTTTCTCTTTCATTTTCAGTTCTTCATTTCTTTGTTGTTTTGTTGTTGGTGGTGGAATGGGAGGGGCAGAGGCATTCAGTTAGCAATTCCAGAAGAGCAGTCAGCACAAAAATATCGAAGTCAGTTCCTGGTTTGTTGTTTAATTAGGTAGTTTTTATCTTGATGTTTAGTTATCTCTTTATTATGTTGTCTAAGAATGTATAGTGCAGTGATGATTAACCCGTCCGCTGCGATTGGCACAGATTTCGCCTTCACTGGTAGCCTGGTAACATACACTCCCAGCTCTTTCTCTGCCTCTGTGGTGGATAGTGGAGTGTTTCCCATGTGGTATTGATATGCTGGATTTCCCTTCACTGGTAGCCTGGTAACATACACTCCCAGGTCTTTCTCTGCCTCTGTGGTGGATTGTGGAGTGTTTCCCATGTGGTATTGGTACACTGGATAGCCCCTCCCAAGATGCATGACTTTACATTTTTCTTCATTGAATTGCAGCAGCCACTTTTTGTTCTATTCCTGTAGCTTGGTGATGTCTTCTTGTGGGAATTCTGCAGCCAAGGGGTTAAAATGCTAATGTTTGTTCTAAGAAACCGTGAAGAGCAGTAATGGTTACGTTGCTTTCGTTTGCAGTTTTGAGCCGCTGGATGAAGACGGATCCAAGCAGAAAAAAGGCGATGCAAATAAAGTGAACGCCTTCAAAGAGTGAGTATTTATCTGCCCTGTTAATCATATATCTGAACTTCTACGGTGTGCCATTTTCCTCTCCTTGTAGTTCTTAATTCCTCTTACATCCCTCTTAGTTCCTCTTTTCTGGCTTCTCATACTTTTCTTCTTTTCCTGGTGTCATTTTTCTCACCTCTATCACATCTTTCCTTGTTCTGGCCCATCTCTTCTGGACTCTCATTTTTCTCTTATTCTGCTGAGGCTTGTTATTTCCCTCATTTTGTATCTGTATTGAATCTCTCTTAGTTACTCTTTTCCAGCCTTTCATCTTTCTTTTCTTTTTTCTGGAGCAGTGCCTTTTTTTTTTTCTTTTTTTTACCTTGAGCTGCCTTCCTTGCTGTAAAAAACCCTCGCTCTATCTCTCTTAGCGTTGTAGCAAGGTCTCCAATTCTCCTCTTTTTCCCAGCTTCATCAGTGAGTATTTATCTGTTCTGTTAATCAAATATCAAGCCTTCAATAAGGTGTGGCATTTTCCTCTTCTTATAGCTCTTTATTTCCTCTTACATCTCTTAGTTCCTCTTTCCTGGCTTCTTATTCTTCTTTACTTCTTTTGCTGGTGTCATTTTTCTCTTTTTGTAGCTTTTATTAGTCTGTCTTAGTTCCCCTCTTTTGGCTTCTCATTTTCTTCTTTTAATGGAACTTATTTTCCTCTTCTTGTAGTTCTATCATGTCTCTCTTCTGTCTTCTTATTCTTCTTTTCTTCTTTTGCTGGAGTGTCATTTTCCTCCTCTTGTATCTCTTATTACATCTCTTTTCCTCTCTTTTGGCTTCTCATTCTTCTTTTCTAGCAAGCTTTTTTGTTGTTTTATTGCCCTCAAGCTGTCTCCCTTTCTATAATAAAATAATAATAATAGTTCTCCCTCTCTGTATTGTAGCAAGGTCTCCCATTCTCTTTTCCTTAGGTTCATCACAGCCCTCATCGACTTTCCGAAGCCCCTGGTGGCTGTCCTGAATGGTCCGGCCGTGGGGATGGGAGTCACCACACTGGCCCTCTTTGATGTGGTGTATGCATCGGACAAGGTACTAAGTTTTCTGAGATGGTGTTTTGATGGGGTACTGTGATTGTGGCTTAGGTTAGCTTGTGATTGTTTCAAGTGATGGCAGACTAGAGGTTGAAGCTGTTGCCTGGTCTTGTATTTGTAGGAGGTAATATGTAAAATTGTAAGGTATGATAAGTTGTAAGGTACCCTGTTGTAAGTTATGAGGTACTGTGATTGTAACTTGGTTTAACTTGCGATTGAAACTAAACACTTAAATTTTACAGCCCACCCTACACACATCTACCCCTGCAAACTTTTCATTTATTTTCCTTTTCCTTTTCCTTTTTTTCATATATAAAGTCTTCTCCTTATATTGTCACTGTGAACCTGATAGTCGTCTTTTTCATGTCTTTCTCAACACATCATCTTCAAGTCTTCTTCGGTCTTCCAGCTGGTCTCCTCCCTTCTAGATCTACCCCCTTCCTCTTCTGAATACATGGCCCTTCTCCCTCTTCTTGACATTTTCTCTTTTCTTCTTTCATTTAACATCCTTACCTTTCCTTATGAAGTTGGATGTTTCCTCTTCCCACCCTTCAACAGGCCTCTTTTTCTTTCTTTTTTATAATAGTTTGATGCCTTATATCTTAACGCACACTCCCTTCCCTCCCACAGGCCACCTTCCACACCCCCTTCATTAGCCTGGGCCTGGTGGCTGAAGGCTGCTCCTCCTACACCTTCCCTCGCATCATGGGGTCGGGGAAGGCAGCCGAGGTTCTTCTGTTTGAGAGGAAGGTTTGTGATGGATTGTGTTTACTTGAGTCAGGAGGGTGAGGGAGGCTGGTTGAGGGAGTTGCTAGGCTTTACTATGGTGGAGTGAGGTGGGTGAAGGAGGAAGTGGTGAAGGTAGTGACTAGTCTTGACTCTTTATACTTGGGTGAGAGACTGAGAGTGGATGAAGATGGTGGGATGAAGAGGATGAGGGAGGCAGTGGTTGAGGGTGGGGTTGCTAGTCTTTATTGGGATGAGGATGGATGAAGATAGCAGGATGAGGGAGGTGCTGTTTATGACTGAGAGCTGTTTTGTTAAAGATTTGTAGTATTATTTCCTTTTCTTTCTCTTATGGTCTGCTTATGATGCTGGTAGGCTTTCTTGGTGGGGTCTGTTGGTTGGCCCCAGCTCATTATGGCACAGGCAAGTGTTTTATTGTGGCACTGTATAATGGTGTTTGGCTCATGCTGTCCCCCAGAGCTCATCTTTTATCCTTCATTAAAGAGTCTGGGTTGAGAGGTGATCTTTAGGACAACATGTGGGTAGTCTTAGCACTCTTAGGCCACTTGACAATGACTGAAAATTGTCAGTTTGTAGCAGCGGGCAGGCCTCAAACCCAGGTCCTCCAGGATGCTGTGCCTGCATGCTAACCACTCAGCCACTGCCTGCTTTTATTTTTCTCAATTTTCCTGTGTATGTAGCTCATAATCTTACCTTTTCAAGTGTCCCATATCAAACGTGTAGTATCTGTGTCCCAATAGTATACATAAATTTAATGAATTGCATGATAAACAGCAGAATGTTATGAACTTGACTCCATCCTGCAAAAAATATAAATAAGTGGGAACGACCAAGATACAAATTCCACCAAGCTAACACTTCAGAACATTGCCAGCTGACAGCACAGGAGGCCTTCGAACGAGGCCTAGTGACGGAGGTGTTCCCCCACGACAGCCTTCACCAGGTGTGGCCGAGGATACGCCGCTACGCCAAGCTGCCGCCCAACACACTCGTCAACGTCAAGAGGGAGATCAGAGGCCACCACAGGGACATGCTGCATAAGGTACGCTCACATGTTTCTTTAATTGTTGGACACTTGATTTCCTATGGTATGTCAACTGAGTTTTTCTTGTACCATTGACTCTATTTAATATCTACAACAAAATCAACTACTTCTACTACTATTATTATGATTCTACAACATCAACAAAATTTACTACTACTATGACTACAATATCAAGACTGCTACTACTGCTACTACTAAAACTACACAACATTCACATTAAAACAACTTCAACATTAAAAAAACACATTAAAACTAGTACATTCACAACTATTCACATTATCAACCAACTTAGTGTAAGGGAATGTAACTTCTGAGGTCCCATTCAGTAAGTTCTGCAGGCTGTCACGCTTCGGAAACCTAATTTTTTTCTCCATATCTATAGGTCAATGATATAGAGATGGACTACCTCCAGAAAGCGTCCAGGAGTGAGGAGGCTCTCACCGGGATCATGAATGTGTTTGCCAAGAGGTCCAAGCTATGAAGGGTTGCCTGGTGCTGTCTTGTATATATGGGAAGTCACAAAGGGAGTTCAATTGTTAAGTCTTTCATAGTATTGTGGTAAGGAATAGTCACTGTTCTTTGAGGGATATGTATGGTTATGTTCCTCTTCTTTTTCTTCATTCATAGTCCATCTCCATTCTTGAGGTCGGACTTGCGATGATTCTTCTCAGTCTTGCTTGATCGAGTGCTAATCTTTCCTCTATTTCTAACACTACCAAGTCTTGTTGTCAATCTTGCTTGATCCAGTGCTAATCCTTCCTTATTTCCAACACTACCAAGCCTTGTTCTCAATCTTGCTTGATCCAGTGCTAATCCTTCCTCTATTTCCAACACTACCAAGTCTTGTTATGTTTTTATTAATGTTGTGGTAAGTTCTATTCTCTATTCTTTTATGGGGAACGTATATACAGAGGGAGATCAATACTTAGTGATGTCTTTTATAGTATCATAGTAAGTTCTGTTCAGTATTCTTTTATGTAGATGTAAGCACAAAGTTTAATAGTTACATCTTATAATACTGTGGTCACTTCACTTCTTTTATGGCAAATGTGTGTACAGAGAGGGCCAAATACTTATGCCTTTTATAGTATTGTGGAAAAGTCTATATGTTGTTCTTTTATGGGGGGTGTATAGAAAGGGAGATGAATAGGTATATCTCCTATAATATTGTGGCAAGTAGTACTATTAACTTCATTTATCAGGGGTGTATGTGAAGAGTTTTATAGTTCTTTCATAATATTGTGGTAACTTCCATTAACTGTTCTTTTATGGGTGTGTGTATGGAAGCTTTGTCAGTGGGTCATGGTGCTACTTAAGAATGATAAGGCTAGTGAGGTCAGGGAAGGCTCCGAGAAGTGTTGGGCTTGAATAGAGTTGTGAGGATGAGAGTAAACAATGCATTACCTGTCATCGTGGCTGCTGTGTGGATTTGGGGGAATATATGTTTTTAAATTAAGATTGTTTTATTTTGCAAGACACCATAACGTTAGCCTACGAACGGTGTCTATTATTTATTTTGTATGCCACCTCAATGTCAGCCTACAAAGTGTCAATTATCTAGTTTGCAAGTCACCTCAATGTCAGCCTACAAAGTGTCTATTATCTAGTTTGCAAGGCACCTCAATGCTAGCCTACGAATGGTGTCTTATTATTTATTTTGCAACCCACCTTAATGTTAGTCTATGAACAGTCTATTTTTTTTATTTTGCAAGCTACTTAAATGCTAACCTATGAATGGTGTCTATTACAGGTAACTCTCGATTTACGCGAGTTTGGTTTACGCGTTTTTTAAATAACGCAGGGTCCAAAATCCAAATAAATGTTTAATTTACACGTTTTTTTCCACTTATACGCGATATTCTCTCTCTCTCCCTCTCTCTCCACTGCATGAAGTGAATATTTATTTTCGATAGAAACCTACCTCCTGTTTGATTTACATTGTTTTTGATTTACGCGACCTCTTCAAGGACACAATACTCGCGTAAATCGAGAGTTACCTGTACTGTGCAACTCACCTCAATGTCAGCCTACAAACAGTGTCAAAATCAAAGCCTGTGTGCCATTACTTGCCATTTTATTGTTTTCTTCAAAAAAGTATTGTAAACTTTATATATATATACTGATACACACCATCCATGGCAATGAGAGGGAATGCCACACAGTTTTCCTCGCGTCCTCCGGCACAACTCAACAAAAGCATATCCTTACACCAAACACCTACTTCATGAAAGGGGCAGCCCACACTAGCGAGTCTGCCTCCACATGGAAAATAGATTACACCACAAACCCCCCGCCTCGACGCCGCTACTAGGAGACCTTCTGCTTCTTGGGGGCGGGGGCGGGCGGCGGCATGAGATCCTCGTCCTTCTTCTTGTAGCCCTCCGTGTTGAGGTACTTCATGAGGATGTCCTTGGTCACGGGGTTCTTTATACTGTTGCACACCGCTGGAAGGTACGATGGATTTGTTTGTTATGCACACAGTTTTTTATGTACTAGGAAAAAAGCAACAGGACGATAGTAATTTTTTTTACAGCAGAGGAAACAGCTCAAGGGCAAAGAAATGGAAACAATAATGAAAAAAAGCCCGCTACTCACTGTTCCTATAAAAGAGTACAGAGGAGTGACCGAAAGATAGGTCAGTTTCGGGAGGGGAGGTGTCCTGATACCCTGACAATGATGATGATAATAGGAGAAGGTAGAGAAAGAAAAGGAGTAGGAGGAACAATTTGAACTTCACACACACAACAGCTTACCAAGATTTAAGACAGACAGCTAAGAGATGTGGTTTGAAAGAGATACAGGAGAGAATGAGACAGAGAAGGTCGCAATGGTTTATACATTTGAGAAGAGAGACAAAGGGCAGAGTGCTGAGGACGCTGGAAGGAGATCATGGAGAGGAACAGTGTAACAAGACAGCAGTGTTAGAAATAGAGGAAGGATTACCACTGGATTGAGCAAGATAGAGGATCACTGCAAGTCTGACCCCAAGAATGAGAGACGGATTATAAATGAAGTAACTTACCGACAGCAGTAGTGTAACTGTTAGGGAAAGACTTGTCCGTCCTTTCCCTCATGAATACCCAGCGGTTATTCTCAAACTTGCACTCGATGATCCGGTTGTTGTATTCTCGTAGCTGTTTGGTGGCCTTCATCATGGCAAAGGGTTGGTTTAGGCCCCCCACCCAGAGCTCCCCAACTGTCTCTGTGAGTAGCCTGAAAATTTAAGTTACGAAATATTTAGGTGTGCCGTTCGAGTGTGGAGGATCCAGAGAAAATGGTTATGGTGCGTGTGTTTTGTACTTGTTTTAGTTTTCCTCTTTTTAGTGTTTTATTGAGGGTCTGATTATGTTTTTTGTAGGTGTTGGTGTTTGTGGTGTTAGTGGTTTAAGGCTGTGGTTGGTTTTATAAGACACTTTGGTTTCTCACAGCTATTATTTCTAAAGGTCAAAGAATGGACGAAGGGCCAAACTACCACCAGGGTCATAAAACTACTACAGGAAATGCCCTAAACTCATATGAGGTGTTGGTGTTCGTGGTGTTAGTGGTTTAAGGCTGTGGTTGGTTTTATAAGACACTTTGGTTTCTCACAGCTACTATTTCTAAAGGTCAAAGAAGGGAAGAAGGGCCAAACTACCACCAGGGTCATAAAACTACTACAGGAAATGCCCTAAACTCATATGAGGTGTTGGTGTTCATGGTGTTAGTGGTTTAAGGCTGTGGTTGGTTTTATAAGACACTCTGGCTTCTCATAGCTACTATTTCTAAAGGTCAATGAATGGACAAAGGGCCAAACTACCACCAGGGTCATAAAACTACTTCAGGAAATGCCCTAAACTCTTATGAAAGCTTCGGCAAATATGTGAACTTGGACGACAAAATGTTTTAAAATGCGCCGTTGTGACAGACTTTTCCTCCTTATGACATTGACAGTTGTGAGAGTGTGAGCGATCTGAGAATTCAAGTTGTAAGAAAGAAAGGAAAAACTATGTACTATCTATCCACTGTAACCAAGAGATAAGTGAGCAAGGAAAGCATGTCTGGAAATTCAAGTCTTAAGTGACAAAGGGAAAATAATGTACTATCTATGGACTGTAACCAAGGGACATGTCTAAAAATTCAACTTTTAACCCGGTAGCAGCGATGGGTCAAATTTGTGGCTTTACCCTGTAGCAGCGACGGGCCAAATTTGTGCCATGATATAACCCCCAAAAATTAGATGATACATAATCTGATCACAAATGCTTTGATATGTATTATGAAATGGTTTGTGTGAGGGATGATTTTTTCTCATTTTTCTCACTTAGAGGGACTATTAAGAACATGATCCCCGCTGCTACCGGGTTAAAACACTATCCTCAAAATTATAAAAATGTTAGGTCGCTCTTTTCCGCTATACGCCTCATGCATACTCACCCTTCGCCTCCCTTCTTCACAATCTTACACTTGAAGTCGACTGAGTTATGGCTGGCAGGCTTCCACTTCAGGACGTGGTCGCACCTCCCAGTTGTGTACGGCTGGAAACATGACAAGCGTATCAATGAGACTAAAACGTACATAAAACTAAAAGGAAAAAAGAATACATCTGTTGCCTCTCTCTCTTTCCTTGTTCCATTAAGAAAAGAGTATTATGGTGTCTGTGCTCACTCCTAATCCCATTAAAAAAAGGTAAAAGTATATCAGTAAGAATCAGAGTATAAACATAAAAGACTTGGTAAGCACATTGCCTCTATCTGTCTCCTTATTCCATTAAATAAGAAAAGATATTCACTTCTTGTCCAGTTAACCCCTTGACTGCAGATTTCCTACAAGAAGTCCTCACCAAGCTACAGGAATGGAACAAAAAGTGGCTGCTACAATTCAATGAAGAAGGATGTAAAGTTCTGCACCTTGGGAGGGGAAATCCAGCATACTAATACCACATGGGAAACACTCCATTATCCACCACAGAGGCAGAGAAAGACCTGGGACTAGATGTTACCAGGCTATCAGTGAAGGCAAAATCCGTGCCAATCGCAGCGGACAGGTTAAAGAAGTAAAAAGAGAAAATATGCTTGTTGTCTGTGCTGTTTCTTTGACTATTTAAAAAAAAAAGTTAAGAAGAAAAACATACGGAAAATATAAGGATGTCAAATGAAGAGGAAGAAAAAGAAGCCTAACCTCACTCCTTGCCCCATAAAACAAAGTAAAAGAAAAGGAGATCTGCATGTTGTCTGTGCTGTTTCTTTGCCCATTAAAAAAAGTAAAGAGAAATACATAAGGGAAAATAAAGATGTTAAACCAAGAAGAAAAAATCTATGCTCACTTCTTGCCCCATAAAAAAAGTTAAAAGGAGAAGACTACTCACGTCTGGTTCAGGCTGGAATATAAGACCATCAGGCTCGTGACACAGTTTGCTTTGGAATTCCTGGCTGAGTAGCTTGTAGGTCCAGTGCACGGTGGCCTCCCAAAACTCCTTCCGCCGCACCCCAAACGGCTCCTTCTGCTTGTTGAGGAGACCCTTCTCGATCGCTGCGTTCCTTGGCAGAATGATGTCCGTCTGTGAGGTGGAAATGTATTGAGAATCACCGCAGGAATTCTTTCTTTCTCTCTTTTATGCAGCAACGGAAACAGCTCAACGGGGAAAAATTAATATAAGAGTAGTCTGACAAGTGCTGAATTATTGTGTGGATTTTGTTCTTTCTTTCTCTCTTTTATACAGTACTGGAGGCAGCTCAAGGGTTATAAATAAATAAATAAAAAGCCTCCTAAGTGCTGAATTAGTGAGTGGATTTTTGCTTTCTATCTTTCATTCAGTAATGGAAGCAGTTAAAGGTAAAGAGCAGTAATATAAGGGAAAATAAGGACATTAAACAAAGAAGAAGAGGAGGAAGGAAAAAAAAAGAAAACGATGGGAGAGCAATATAGACTGAGACTTATATCTATGCTTAAGTCACCGCTGCATTAAAATGAATGACGTGCTCTGTTAACTCCGTCCAAACTAGATAAAAAGAATAAATAAAATAAATAAGTAAATATATAAAGACTACAAAACACTGCTCCTGTGATAGAAAATGGAATATGTATGTATGGAATGTATGTAATGTCTGTATGGTTGAGGTAATGAGGTTCAATGCTTATCAAGAGAACTGTCACTCGTTAACATGAAAACTACTCACCATGATGCGTTCATATCTCATGTGGAAGGTGTCCTGCAAGACGTCCCGGCCCTGGATTCTGATCGCGTCATAGATGAGGTAGCGCGGGTACTTCACGCCCGTCTTGGGGTCGGTGTCGATCACCATCTCCTGCGAAGGTGAGGGTGGAGGTCAGTTCAGTTGTCAGTTTTTAGTTTATTTTTTCAGGTCATAGAAGGAAAAAAAAGCCAGGGGGAAAGAGTGGCAGAGCGATCACTGTCTTACCCCGTCAACTAAAGTGTCAGAGAGGTGGATCATGAGGTCGTGCTTCTGTCTGAACTCCACCTCTGGCGCCTGGAAGATGCAGTGGTCCCGGTCTGCCAGGTACACCTCGCGACGCCCAGCTGAGAGAAGGAAACACAGGTCAACAAATATAGCACAAAAAAGTAAGACCACAGGCAGGAAATTCTAATCCCATAAAACACTACAAAAATTCCTTGTCTTGAGTTTAGTATCAATACAGAAGGCAAGAAATCTGAGGAAATCTGCAGGAAATCTCTTTAGTATCACTGTGTGCATCACGAAAAGCTTAGTTTAGTTTAGGCATTAAAAAAAGACACTGCGCTGGACGGTGGAATGGACCCCAGACTCTCACTTACCTATTAGCATCATGTACCTGGTGCCGTCTGCCTTCCAGGACACACGGTACGGCTTCTCCCCTAAAAGCAACAGGTTCTCCATGTCCATGCTCACTGGCTGGCACCCTGGAAACCCAGTGCTGTGTGGGGGAAGGTGGCAAAGGTTAGGGGTGAGGAAGAGGAGGACAGCTACAAAATTTAAGTGGGGATGAAGATAGATGGAATATTTGAAGGTCTAATGGACAGTTGCAATATTTAATGGGTCTGAAGAGAATTATGAGAACAGCTGCAATATTGAAAGGTAGAATAATGGTCAGATGAAGAGTTGCAATAGTTAAAAGTAGAAAGATGAACAAATTTAAAAGTGGGGTGAAGATAGATGGAATATTTGAAGGTCTAATGGACAGTTGCAATATTTAATGATCTGAAGAGAACTATGAGAACATTTGCAATATTGAAAGGTAGAATAATGATCAGATGAAGAGTTGCAATATTTAAAAGCAGAAGGATTGTCATGATTTCATCATTCAAGGAGTGGCCTGTGGCCGCGGGAGTCCCCACCATTTTGATTGAGAGAGCGGGAAGAAACACTAGCAGGCGGGAAACAGAAGCTTTTCAAATCATTTCGTTAATACTGCCAACGCTGAGCTATGTGTGGGCTGCATGACCCACTATGACCAATTGCATGTGTTAGGTTATTAATAAATAACAATCCATAGCCGTTAGGGCGTTTTAGCGTAAGTGTTGCACAGAAAACGAGATGCCGTATGGCGAGAGCTGGCATCTTGACCGCGGAACCTGGCCTGAGCATTGTGGGACGGCCGCCATCTTCCAGCCATCTCTCCTGCCCAGACTCCGCCGCGAGCACACGTCCCTCGCCGTCCTCCCATACCACGTTGAGCATCGTGGGGTTTTCCTGCCTTGTAGTATCCACAATTCCAGTGATTGTATACTCAGGTCTAGGGAAGCCCGTGGGAGGAAGAAGGGCACGGTGCGTTGCAGTGAGGAATGAGAAGAGGACAGAAGGACTCCAGGCCTAACAGGCCATGAGGAAGATCAGGGTGTGGCTTGGCTTCTCCCCACCTGCAGCTAAGTAATCTAATTCCAGGGATGTTTTAGCATAGCTACTAGGTTGCTGTGTGCTTGGTGTTAATTAATTATTCTTAATTTCCAGCGAGTTTCTTTGTTGTTTTCAATAAACTTAAGAGCACGTTTATCTGGCTTTTGCTTACCCTATGAGAGATGTGATTGGTTAGATATTTAAATAAATAATAAGGACTAGAGGGGCTGAGTCTGATAACTCAATTTCCAGTTATTTATTTTATATTTTTTTATTGCTGGGAATTTACGGGTTTTCAGAAGTCCAGACCTTTCAAGAACCCCACAAGGATGAACAAATTAAAAAGTGGGTTGAAGATAGATGGAATATTTGAAGGTCTAATGGACAATTGCAATATTTAATGGGTCTGAAGAGAATTATGAGAACAGCTGCAATATTGAAAGGTAGAATAATGATCAGATGAAGGGAGTTGCAATATTTAAAAGTAGAAGGATGAACAAATTTAAAAGTGGGGTGAAGATAGATGGAATATTTGAAGGTCTAATGGACAGTTGCAATATTTAATGGTCTGATGAAAACTGACAACACCTGCAATATTGAAAAGTAGAATAATGATCAGATGAAGAGAGCTACAGTATTTAAATGTAGAGAAATGATCAAATTAAAAAGTGGGGTGAAGAGAGATGGAATATTTGAAGGTCTATTGGAGAGTTGCAACAATACTGAAAAGTAGAAGGATGATCAAATGAAGACAGCTGAAGAGATGAAAACAGATACACTATTTCAAGGAATGGATAGATAGATAAATAAATAAACTACTACTACTACTACTACTACTACTACTAAAATCAAATGTGGGAAGAAGACACTTGCAATATTGAATGGTCTAATGAGGAAAATTGCAATATCTAATGGTCAAATAGGAATAACTACAAGACTTAAAAGTGGGAAATAAATAAATAAGCTACAACTACTACTACAAAAAAATAAATAAATAAATAAATAAGTAAAAAAAAAGAAAAAATAATAAAGTCTACTCCCCTTCCAACCTCCCATCACTCCGCCTCACCTGCCCCAGTTGCACATCTGTTGTATCCGCTTCTGCAGGTCCCTCAGCTTGGGGTTGTCAGTGATGGGGGTGACACCCGAGATCCCCTCCATGAAAGTCGGGTCCTTCTTCTGCCGCTCCCTCTTCCTGCCCCCACCCCCGCCACCACCACCGCTGCCTTTGGGGGCGTCACCGTCGTCGCCAGTGCTGTCGTCAAACTCTGCGGAGATTGATTTTTTTAGTGTGTGATGTGGGTACAGCAAGAGGAGGGTAAGGGACATGTATTCAGAAGAGCTGCAGAGGTGGAGGTAGAAGGGAGGAGACCAACTGAATGACCAAAGAAGACCTGGAGACACTGTGTGGAGAAAACATGAGGATACACATCATAAATATGATCATCATATACACTCCTTCCTGGAGTGTATATGACATCATATAAACGGGAAGAGACTCACAGCCCATCCAACAACATAAGTGAAAATAAGGATGTTAAACAAGAAGGAAAAAAGAAGATGAAGATCTATCTACCTATACCTAACAAAAGATAGAGGTGCAATTATGTAATTCAACATGGCCTGATCACACTGAACTCTGGACTTCCAATCCCTAGCCTTTGAAGCTCTGGTGACAGATCTTTGTGAATGGTTGGAATCTAAATTTCTTTTTTTTAAGTAACTGAAGCAGTTCAGGGCAAAAAACAAAAAAAAGTGCTAAATTCTGCTCCCATAAGAAAAAACAGAGATAAAATTCCTGATTGTGAAGCCTGAGAGGATGAGGGAAGATTTCACCATTAGAAAATAGAAATGAGTGTCCAGAAGTGAGTGCTAATATCAAATGGTGGAGCCTGAGAAGATGGGAGAGTGGAGCTTACCATTACACCAGTCAGGGAGGGGAGGGGGAGGAGGCGCTTCATTGGGGTTGTCTCCCGACCTCTCGTACATGACCCGCAGGTAGTCAGCTTTGTAGATGCCCGGGGCCCTGCGGAACGGGGTCCAAGAACAATCCAGTGTGGTGGACAAAGTGTGTGGTGTATCTGGAGGTGTGTGAAATGTACATCCAGAATGTAAATGTCAATCATAGCAGTGATGGCGATAGTGATTTATATAGTGAAATGTAAAGCCAGAATGTAACGATCAATTATGGTGGTGATTGTGAGTCATTTATACATAGTGTCGAATGTGGAAAAAAGACGTAGAGGGAATAACAAAAAATCCGGCCATCTTGCAAATGTGAAAAGTAAATCACAGATACAAGTTAAAGAAGACAAGATGTGGTAATAGTGTCGAGAAATTTGGCTTTCCATTTACAAGCACTGTTGATGTTTAGGATGAACTGGATAAGGAAGAGGAGGTGGAGGCAAGTAACATCAATGACTTAAAAGCTAAACTGGATAAGAGTAAACAAGATAACACAACTAACTCAACTACTAGATAAATACACACACACACAAATACACACACACACACACACACACACACACACACATACATACACATATTATTGAGCAAAATGGAAAAAGTAGACAATGAGGAGATACTACTAAAAGAAGAAATTACCACCAGGAACACAAGAGGACATAGAGAAACTGAGGAAGGGAAGATGCTTGAGAGACATAAAGAAATATAGCTTCCCCCAAAGAAATATAGAGGTTTGGAACAGACTAAGTGAGGATGTAGTATCGGTGAGGAGTGTGCAAAGCCATAGACTTCACAATCTCTTGTTTCAAAAATTTAATATTTAAATATTTTCAAAACCAAAGCAGCTAGCGACCTGAAACTAAAACAGGCACCTCCCTTAGGCATATATGAGTCTCCATGAGCAGCGGTATCAAAAAATTCAAAGTCGTTCCCTAATAAAATCCCGATTAATTGTTTTTATATAAGTATAACAAAATTTAAAAAAGGCTATAAAATCCTCAGATTTTACGCTAGATGCACAAACATCACCAAATGCAGAGATAATCACTTATATTTTCAGAATCAATAGCAATATTTAGCATATCTTATAAGTTTTTGAAATAGCTACTTATTTTTTTTTTAGTGCAATTTTTACGTAAGTTTTAACATCTGATAAATCACTTAATTTTCACATTAGAAACTTAATACTTGAGGAAAGCATGCAGAAACATCTTAATTTTACTCAACAAAAGCAAAATATTCATTTTCTATATACAATCACAACTTATTTTGGTTGAATTCGATGTCACTATTGGCTATCTGGCCCTCGTCCTGAACAATCACTTTAGCCTTTTGGCCTATGATTTGGGGGGCCGGTCAGTTTCCTGGACTTGTACGTCCCTGTTCCTCGCCGTCTCCTTCCTGCCCTCCTCGATACTGCTCCTCTTCCTGCCGGTCGGCTGCTTCAAGGCCTTGTTCTTCCTCGCTTCTGAGGTCACGCCCTTGGAGAAATTAGCAAACAGTTGAAGAGGGACCTGCTGATGTGCGGCAAGATGGTGTTGGCCAGGTTGTGCCCTCCTGGCACCTGTACCCCTGCAAGGTCGGGTCTGAGGCCGCCAGGAACTCCAGGAGGTGCCTGAACCCCCCTGTGGCGCATGGCAAGGGAGAGGAACCTCAACCTGCGCTCCTTCTTGTCCTCCCTGCACATCAGGGAGTCCCACAGCGACATCCCGAAGGGCGCCATGTGGGCCATTGGGAGAGATGGCCGCTTCAGGACCGCCTGCCCGTCTCCAGCTCTCCCTGTCGACCAGCTCGACCAGGCGTCCGAACATCACAGAGGCGGGTCGCCTCCCGAGCTCCACGGTAATCTTCATCTCCTCCTGCTGGGCAAGCTCCTGCACTGATGGCGTGGCTCCTCCACAGTTTACTCCACCCTCATATCTTGTGTCTCCTCCGTCACTTCCCTCGATCCACTGCCTTCTGTGTCTTCTTGTATCGTCCTCTGGATCCTTGCAGTGGTGGGGAAGGGTACAGAGACGATGAATAACTGTAGGTCCTTTACTTGGAGAGTAAACAGAGGCAGGACCGCGATAATCCGTTAGAGATGGGCAGTGCCCAGCTGACTGCGTGCCTAAGGAAGAACTGAGCTGAGTTGCCATGTAGGCACTAACTAAACGTACATTTCTTGTTTCCTAATACGTAAAACTGTGGACTTCACTATCCTACAGTTATCATTCATTTTACGTAAAGATTTCAACCTAAAGTTACGCAAATTTGCCATTTTTTACACAACGTTTTCAAAGTGCACGCATGGTGCTATTTTATATAAGTTACCTTGAATCCTCGACCAAATCACTCTAGAGACACTCCTGCCTGCTTGTATGCACTAAAACTTGAAGATTTCGTCCTGTTTCCACTTAAATTCGGAGTTGTCGCAGTGAAAGTCGCCATAACAATCGGCCCCTTACGCGAAGCCAGCGCGCCAAGACTGAAGAGATTTCCCGTCAACTAGTTGTGAAGTCTATGGCAAAGCTTTAAGGAAAAGTTGGATAAATGTAGATACGGAGACGGGACCACACGAGCGTAAAGCCCAGGCCCTGTAAAACAACTAGGTAAATACACACACACACACGCAAACTCTTTAAGGGAAAACTGGACAACTACAGATACGGAGACAGGACCACTTGACTGTACCTCAGGCCCTGTATACTACAACTAGGTAACCACACACACACACACACACACACACACACATACCTGGCCTTGGCAAACTCGCTGATGGCAAAGTCCACGCCCCAGTCATGTTTGTTGATGAAGTAGGAAGCAATCATGAACCCAGAGCGATTGAAGCCATGAGTGCAGTGAACACCTAATGAAGGAAAAGACACATGAATGATAAGTAAGACTCCTGTTAAATACACATACATTAAAATGACCCTCTTGTTAATTATCCTCACATAAAAATAAGACTCTTGGTAATTCACTCTAAATAAAAGCACACTCAATAAGATGTTTCATATATTTTTTAATGGCAAGGAAGGGAGCTTGAGGTAAGAAAACAAAAATAGCGACAAAATAGACCTCTAAACACTGCTCTGGTAAAAGGAAAAAAGAACAAGAGGCTAAAAAAGAGGTCAATTTTGGGTGGAGAGTTCAAGTTGTTGGCAGGAGGAAATATGAACTAAACTATTAAATATGATAACCTACACAAGAATTTATTAGGGTGAAGGTAATTTCACTCATCAATGATTTCCAACGATGTTTTTCTAATGAACTTTACAAAGACGTTGGTGAACACTGTACAATATAAACTAAACAACTGTATATAACAACCTACAGAAAACATCAACCAATTAACCAAAGCAAAAATAACCCCACTCACCAATGATCTCTAATGGAGTTTTTCTGATGAACTTTTCGCAGATGTCGGTGAACAAGTTGACCTGCTCCTGGTTGGGGCACTCCCCGTGGCCCCGGCATTTGAGCTTGACGTAGCGAGCCCCGGCGTTCTCAATGTCGGAACTGTCGTAAAACCTCTTAGTGTTGGTCAGGTCCACCCACAGCCCAATTTTGACCTGGAGTAAAAATAAAAATAAAAAAGAGGAAAATGGGTGAGGGTGAGTCAAGGTGCTGAAAACTATGGGAAGCAGCTCAAGGGCAAAAATTACAACAGAAAATAAAAAAGGCCCGCTATGCACTGCTCCTGTAAAGAAAATAGAATGAGGCCAAACAGAGAGGGTCAATTTCTGAGGGATCGGAGATAAGTTGGTACAAAATTTGACTTAAAACCTGATCCCAAATTTTGAGATGAAATTTTCTGATAGGTGAGTCTAGATGGTGAATTTGGCTGGTTCAGAATATCAATAAATTAATGCTATCTATCCATATTTATATCCTGTAAGTCTGCCCTCTCACTTTATTGCTCCAGCTGGAATTTTATCAACATCTTTCTTTATCATTACTGGTCAAAGAAAATAAGGCATCCAGGAAAGCAAGCAGCAGTTGAAGGTCTGGCCACTACCTTTCCTTAACCTTGAATCACAAAATGAACCCTTCTTTAACACTTAACCTTAACCATTCCTTCCCCTGTACATTTTCTTATATCACCTCACCAGCCTCCACCTTGCCCCATACCTTGTAGCTCTTCATGGAGTCGAAGAGCATCTCCGGAGAAAACCTGTGCTCTGGGGGTACCTGATCGTCAAACTTCGAGCTGAGCGGAGTTTTAAACACGAGGAACTTGCCGCCGATGAGGGTCTGGCTCTTCCTGGGGCAGAGCAGCCATCGCGGTGGGATGGGCCCCGGCCCCGACCTGTCCCCGCCTCCCCCCGACATCTGTGGGAGTGCAGGGAGGGTTAATGCACATGTATAAACAGTTCATTATACAAACCCTAAGTCTACATGTCCAAAACTTTTAGATGTCAACTTGGACTCTGACAAAACTCTCTAAAGAGGATCAAATGGAGCTCCAATGGACAGCATGAGCCAGGCAAGAAGGGCGCCACTATAGAAGACTTGCCTGTACCACTAACTGCCTAGGACAACCATCAGGCCCCATCATGATAGTAAAAAAATAAAAATAAATAAATAAATAAAAAAGTATAACACATGCATGATGAAAATAGAGCTGCAAGGCAAGCCCACAACCAGGATTTGAAATTAGAGTTTTAATTTTATATTATTGTACTTTTCTTTCTACCTTTCCAAGTTAATTTAAGCATTTATTAGCATCATGGCTCTAGTGCATGAAATGTGGGTAGTATCGTAAAGAATCAAGTCATGTGTCGTGAAAAGTTGTAACCCTGGCAAGATTTTCTGTTTATTTCCCTCGTGCCCTTCCAATGTAAGTTACCTGTTAGCTTAATTAGTTAGCTTAGTATTTGTCTGCAACTCAAACAACTTCTGAGATGGATAATGAATCTTTGGAGGGGGCGAATTCCCCCATACCCACAGACCTGCTGGGAGGGGAAGGAATTAATTAATCAAATAAATAACAACAAAGTGAGACAGGGGTGAGAGAAAAAGGATGTTTACTGTTTACCGTTTAATAAAATAAAATAAATAAACAACAAAGTGAGACACGGGTGAGAGAAAATGTATGTGGAGCAGCCATTGACCCTTCCTCGCCATTATCAAGTGAGTCAAGGCAGCCAGGAATCAGGAAGGGAGAGGAAGCCACATAAACAAAACACACGGAAAAAATGAAGGAAAGAAAACGAAAGGAAAGCAGGGAGAGGAGGGGAGAAAACACTAATATTATCCCTTTCTTGTCCTTACAAACACTACTATATCCGTGAAAGAAAGAACATGTAAGAGAAAGAAAAGGATCAATCCCACAAACCAAGCATAAACAAAACACATGGAAAAAGGAAGGAAAGAGAGCGTAAGGAAAGCAGGGAGAGGAGAAAACACTAATATTATCCCTTTCTCGCCCTTACAAACACTAATATATCCGTGAAAGGAAGAACATGTAAGGGAGAAAACACTAATATTATCCCTTTCTCGCCCTTACAAACACTACTATATCCGTGAAAGAAAGAACATGGAAGGGAGAAAACACTAATATTATCCCTTTCTCGCCCTTACAAACACTACTATATCTGTGAAAGAAAGAACATGTAAGGGGGAAAGCACTAACATTATCCCTTTCTCGCCCTTACAAACACTACTATATCTGTGAAAGAAAGAACATGTAAGGGAGAAAACACTAATATTATCCCTTTCTCGCCCTTACAAACACTACTATATCCGTGAAAGAAAGAACATGTAAGGGAGAAAACACTAATATTATCCCTTTCTCGCCCTTACAAACACTACTATATCCGTGAAAGAAAGAACATGGAAGGGGGAAAACACTAATATTATCCCTTTCTCGCCCTTACAAACACTACTATATCCGTGAAAGGAGGAACATGTAAGGGAGAAAACACTAATATTATCCCTTTCTCGCCCTTACAAACACTACTATATCCGTGAAAGGAGGAACATGTAAGGGAGAAAACACTAATATTATCCCTTTCTCGCCCTTACAAACACTACTATATCCGTGAAAGGAGGAACATGTAAGGGAGAAAACACTAATATTATCCCTTTCTCGCCCTTATAAACACTACTATATCCGTGAAAGGAGGAACATGGAAGGGAGAAAACACTAATATTATCCCTTTCTCGCCCTTACAAACACTACTATATCCGTGAAAGGAAGAACATGTAAGGGAGAAAACACTAATATTATCCCTTTCTCGCCCTTACAAACACTACTATATCCGTGAAAGAAAGAACATGTAAGGGAGAAAACACTAACATTATCCCTTTCTCGCCCTTACAAACACTACTATATCCGTGAAAGAAAGAACATGCAAGAGAAAGAAAAGCACCAGTCCCACAAACCCTGCATAAACAAAATGTAATGCGGGGAAAACTGAGAAATCAATAACCTGTAATAACTGATGTGATGCTCGTGAATTAGGTGGTTACGAACCGCAAGACAGACAGACGAACCAGATGTGGAGCTGGTGGAGTGACTACGCCTCGGCCGAAGGTGCCGAATGATCATTAGTTAGTTTTTTCACAGAGGATTGACGAGCAGAATTTTTCACCTGTATTGAGTGAGAACCAGATGCTTCGAAACTCTTTCTGAACTGGCGGAACAGGCCAATTTGGATGTTAACTAAACCACCGATAAACGCGTTCACTACCCTCTGGCTAGCCGCGGGCAGTGGGAAGAGGTGAGAAGCCGACTGTGTGAGAGTCTCCCTCACACACCATCTTGACCTCACCCCCACAGGTACGTTGAATCCAGTTCCTAGGCACCAAGCTTGTTAGTGTTATCTTGATACAATGTTAATGTTACTTAAAGAGTTTCGAAGCAACTGGTTCTCACTCAATACAGGTGAAAAATTCTGCTCGTCAATCCTCTGTGAAAAAACTAACTAATGATCATTCGGCACCTTCGGCCGAGGCGTAGTCACTCCACCAGCTCCACATCTGGTTCGTCTGTCTGTCTTGCGGTTCGTAACCACCTAATTCACGAGCAACACATCAGTTATTACAGGTTATTGATTTCTCAGTTTTCCCCGCATTACAAAAACACATGGAAAAAGGAAGGAAAGAGAACGTAAGGAAAGCAGGGAGAGGAGGGGAGAAAACACTAATGTTATCCCTTTCTCGCCCTTACAAACACTACTACATCCGTGAAAGGAGGAACATGGAAGAGAAAGAAAACCACCAATCCCACAAACCAAGCATAAACAAAACACATGGAAAAAGAAAGGAAAGAGAACGTAAGGAAAGCAGGGAGAGGAGGGGAGAAAACACTAACATTATCCCTTTCTCGCCCTTACAAACACTACTATATCCGTGAAAGGAGGAACATGTAAGAGAAAGAAAACCACCAATCCCACAAACCAAGCATAAACAAAACACGTGAAAAAACAAAACAAAATAAAACGAGAAAACTTAACGGGTCTTACCACCTCAACCAACGAGGGAGGGAGGGACGGGGGGGCTGCGAGGTCAGGATTCCCTTATTTTGAGTAGGTCACGGGGTCAGGGGTCACACGAGGGGAGTGGTGGGGGCGTGTCACAGGTGGGAGAGGTGGGAGAGTGCTGGGAGAGGGTGCGTGGCGGGGAGAGTGTGTGGACCAGCTGGGGAGTGAGAGGCAAGCTGGAGGTCGCTTACTCCCCGGGGATCACTGAGATTTGAGTCTGAAATAAATAAAAAATCTCATATATCCAAAGTATATATAATCAAAGGAGGAAGAAATGATTGAAAAAAGTAACGAGGAACACAATAAATAGACGGTGGAACAGATTCGTAGAAGTTTTGTGCATTTCGGATTAGCATAGTTATGGTAGTTTGACCCTTCTACTGTACCATAAAAAAGTCTAATACATCCAAAGTACACATAATTCAAAGTATATAGTCAAAGGAGGAAGGAATGATAATATTATGATGAAAAAGGTATAACGATCGAGGAACAGTAAATAGACAGTATACGTTCGTAGGAGCTTAATTTGTGCATTTCGGATTATAATGGTAGTTTGACCCTTCTTCTGTACTATTAAAAAAGTATATAATCAAAGGAGGAAGGGATGATATGGTGAAAAAGGTAACGAGGAACACAATATAAAATAGACGGTGGAACAGATTCGTATAGGAGTTTTGTGCATTTCGGATTAGTAAATATAATAGTAGTTTGACCCTTCTACTGTACCATCAGAAAGTCTCATACATCCACATTATATAATCCAAAGTATATAATCAAAGGAGAAAGGAATGATATGGTGCAAAAAGTAACGAGGAATACAATGATATAGCAGATGGAATAGATTCGTAGGAGTTATATGCATTTCCAGGGGTAGTAATAATGACTGGTGGTAGTTTGACCCTTCTTCTGTACTATAAGAAAGTCTCATACATCCAAAGTATATAATCAAAGAAGGAAGGAATATGGTGAAAAAAATAACGAGGAACACAAGAAATAGCCGGTGGAACAGTTTTATAAGTATTTCCAGGGGTAGTTATTAATGACTCTGGTGGTAGTTTGACCCTTCTTCTGTACATACCATAAACGTAAAAGAACTCTCATGAAAGCCCGATTAATCTCCTTGTCGGCTTTTTTGAAATAGTTGACATGAGAGGCAGAATAAGCGTCTCCTTGCTTTTTTCTCTATTTCTTCATTCCTCTTATATTTTCCCCTTTCGCTCCTTTCTAATCAATCACAATTCTGCATCAACTATCAATCAATCAATCAGTTCTGCTTCTCGCTCCTGGTTACTGTTTCCTATTCTTTTTTTCCCCTCTATATATATTAATTTCTCTTCATTTTTCCACTGGACGTTAGTTTAGCCGTTTCATGAGCCTCTACCGGCCGGCATCACATGTGGAGGTTCAATGTTCGGAAGTGTATCGTTATAACAAGACCAAAGATTTAGATAGATTTCCATAGATATTCAGACCGCACAGACTGTATTAGATGGTCTGCCTAACTCACTATTATATAACTAACGGGAAACATATATACGGCCCCGCGGGGTAGTTGAAATTGCAGTATAAATTAATCAAATGGAATGATAATGGCCAACAAGACTACATTTCGATACCTTATGGAGTTGAAGAGATCTCGAACAAGACTGTTTGGGGAGTAACAGAAAAATATAACCTGACCTCGATCTATATATAGTACTAATTATAATAAGTGGCCCACACCTATACACACATCTTAAAGAGTTCTATCTTACGACCATTAATTATTGTGGATTAGCTGGGGATTAAGGAAAGAAGGGAGGGAGGGAGATAAGGCCGGATAGGGGCGCATATGGGAGGGAATGAGGAATTTATAGGAAAGGCATTAAGGAAAGCAAAGGAAGGGAGGGAAAATGAGAATATGGAAAGGAAGGAGGGAATATATAGTCATAAGAGGCCTATATATATAGTGACACATCCGTACTATACATCTCATATTATTTAAAGCCATTCCTCGTTCATCTTTACAATGCAGCTATTTATTACCCTTTATTTATCTTTTCAGAGTCTACAAAATGGCGTTGATAGAATTTTGAGAAAGCTGAAAATCGACTAACGGTAAAATTGAGAAGATAAATACTGTAATTTCGAATAGGAGTGGATGAATCTCTCCCTCTCTCTCTCTCTCTCTCTCTCTCTCTCTCATGTCAGTCAGTACACTTTATCACGTCATTCAAAAGGATCATCTGCATCGTTTACACTTATAACAATACATTTACAACCGTTCTTCAAGCCCACCATTTCGCCATCCAAGAAAACATATTTGACATTAAGCTTTCATAGGAGTTGTATATGCATTTCCAGGAGTAATTTTATGACCCTGGTGGTAGTTTGACCTTTCCTCTGTACCGTGAACCTGAAGGAACACTCATTAGAGCCCGACTGACCCCCTCTTTGACCTTAATTTGAACACATATTTGACAAGGCTTTCGAAGGAGTTGTAGGCATTTCCAGGAGTAGTTTTATGACCCTGGTGGTAGTTTGACCCTTCCTCTGTACCGTGAACCTGAAGGAACACTCATTAGAACCCGACTGACCCTTTCTTTGACCTTAATTTGAACACATATTTGACAAGGCTTTCGAAGGAGTTGTAGGCATTTCCAGGAGTAGTTTTATGACCCTGGTGGTAGTTTGACCTTTCCTCTGTACCGTGAACCTGAAGGAACACTCATTAGAACCCGACTGACCCCCTCATTGACCTTAATTTGAACACATATTTGACAAGGCTTTCGAAGGAGTTGTAGGCATTTCCAGGAGTAGCTTTATGACCTTGGTGGTAGTTTGACCCTTCCTCTGTACCGTGAACCTGAAGGAACACTCATTAGAACCTGACTGACCCCCTCTTTGACCTTAATTTGAACACATATTTGACAAGGCTTTCGAAGGAGTTGTAGGGATTTCCAGGAGTAGTTTTATGACCTTGGTGGTAGTTTGACCTTTCCTCTGTACCGTGAACCTGAAGGAACACTCATTAGAACCCGACTGACCCCTTCTTTGACCTTAATTTGAACACACATTTGACAAGGCTTTCGAAGGAGTTGTAGGCATTTCCAGGAGTAGTTTTATGACCCTGGTGGTAGTTTGACCCTTCCTCTGTACCGTGAACCTGAAGGAACACTCATTAGAACCCAACTGACCCCTTCTTTGACCTTAATTTGAACACATATTTGACAAGGCTTTCGAAGGAGTTGTAGGCATTTCCAGGAGTAGTTTTATGACCCTGGTGGTAGTTTGACCTTTCCTCTGTACCGTGAACCTGAAGGAACACTCATTAGAACCCGACTGACCCCCTCTTTGACCTTAATTTGAACACATATTTGACAAGGCTTTCGAAGGAGTTGTAGGCATTTCCAGGAGTAGTTTTATGACCCTGGTGGTAGTTTGACCTTTCCTCTGTACCGTGAACCTGAAGAAGCACTCATTAGAACCTGACTAACCCCTTCTATGACCTTAATTTGAACACATATTTGACAAGGCTTTCGAAGGAGTTGTAGGCATTTCCAGGAGTAGTTTTATGACCCTGGTGGTAGTTTGACCCTTCCTCTGTACCGTGAACCTAAAGGAACACTCATTAGAACCCGACTGACCCCCTCTTTGACCTTAATTTGAACACATATTTGACAAGGCTTTCGAAGGAGTTGTAGGCATTTCCAGGAGTAGTTTTATGACCTTGGTGGTAGTTTGACCTTTCCTCTATACCGTGAACCTGAAGGAACACTCATTAGAACCCGACTGACCCCCTCATTGACCTTAATTTGAACACATATTTGACAAGGCTTTCGAAGGAGTTGTAGGCATTTCCAGGAGTAGTTTTATGACCCTGGTGGTAGTTTGACCCTTATCCTCTGTACCGTGAACCTGGAGAAGCACTCATTAGAACCTGACTGACCCCCTCTTTGACCTTAATTTGAACACATATTTGACAAGGCTTTCGAAGGAGTAGTAGGCATTTCCAGGAGTAGTTTTATGACTCTGGTGGTAGTTTGACCTTAATTCCTCTGTACCGTGAACCTGAAGAAGCACTCATTAGAACCTGACTAACCCCTTCTTTGACCATAATTTGAACACATATATGACAAGGCTTTCGAAGGAGTTGTAGGCATTTCCAGGAGTAGTTTTATGACCCTGGTGGTAGTTTGACCTTTCCTCTGTACCGCGAACCTGAAGAAGCACTCATTAGAACCTGACTAACCCCTTCTTTGACCATAATTTGAACACATATTTGACAAGGCTTTCGAAGGAGTTGTAGGCATTTCCAGGAGTAGTTTTATGACCCTGGTGGTAGTTTGACCCTTCCTCTGTATCGTGAACCTGAAGAAGCACTCATTGGAACCCGACTGACCCCCTCTTTGACCTTAATTTGAACACATATTTGACAAGGCTTTCGAAGGAGTAGTATGCATTTCCAGGAGTAGTTTTATGACCCTGGTGGTAGTTTGACCCTTCCTCTGTACCGTGAACCTGAAGGAACACGCATTAGAACCCGATTGACCCCTTCTTTGACCTTTAGAATATAGCTGATGTGAGAAGCGAAAGTCTTAAAATACCGGCAAATGTGGCGGAGATGACGTACAAATTGGTGTAAAAATACCTAAACTAATATACAGAGAGTTAATATTAGTATTAAATCAATATAAAAGTACCAACATAAGAAATCAACATTGAAAGGCCCAAATTTTAACAGTAACGCAGACCGCAAATTAAGTTGTCGTACTCACTCGGCCCCTGATGGACGCGCATATATACCAAATTAACGTATAAAGACCTAAGAGAGTTAAATCAATATGAAAAGTATCGAAACAACTTACAGAATACCAAAATAACATAGAAAGAGCCAAAATAACAACGATATAGTGCACCATAGTATCGTAAAGTCACTCCTTGATGGTCGCCCAAGTACAAGTCAATAATAAGGGTACAAAGGGTCATTTTAATATATAGAGTGTCAAATCAACATAAAAAAATATCAACTAACATACAAAACACCAAACTAACACAAAAAGAACCAAAATAGCAATGATCCAGAGCGCCAAAGTGTCGTATTTGCTTTCTAATCGTCGTATTACTGGCAGGAAAGTGAGAACCGCTGCTGTTGTAGGAATCAGCTCGCAGCCGTAAAATAACTCGCAGTGCGAGGTTCAACTTGCTTACTTTTTCTATATTCCACTCACCGCTATCGTTTACTTGTCCTGTTTTGGCTTCAATTCATGAAACAAACATCAGAGCAATTTTTTTAATCAAGAGAAGGCTATATAGCAAACGAATAGGGTAGATTTTTAGAAAGAATTACCCCACGTTGATGTTCACTCTATTTATGCCTGTTTGGTCTGTTGGTGTGGTGGGTTGGTGTCTTGCACGTAATATCAACCATTATAAAGATAACAGGTGGACAAAGTAGAGGAAAGTAAGGCAAATTAATAGGTTTTCCGGCATCAGAGCGAGTTATTTCCCCGGGGAGGTATTTCTCGCCACACCGCCATAGGGAAGCGAGGGAGGAGGACGCTAGGCATGAGGCTCAAGCTCGACCTCAGCGATTTTTTGGAGGACGAGAGGAAGTTTTCGGTGCTGAAGGTGAAGCCGAAGGAGACGAAGACGGTGCAGGATGTGATCACCAAGATATCCCAGCTCTTCAGCGTCCATGGCGGCGAGGAGGAGGGTGAGAACTGAGGCTGGACTCTTTGGGGTTGAGGTTTTGTTGATTGTTTTGTTATTTGTCTCATTTTTCACTTTTTTTTTGTTTATTTTGTGTTGTTTTTGTGTGTTTGTCAGGTGTGTGGGGATGGTAATGGTGAGAACTGGGACGGACTTTTTCGGGATTGGGTTTTCGTTTATTATTCCGTTTATTTATATTTTCTGGTTAATTATTTTCCTGTTTTATTATTTCAGTGTGTTTGAGGGTGTGGGTCGTGTGTGTGGATGGACTCTGGTTCACTCACCTGGTTTTTGGCTGCTTGTTTATTATTTCGTTCTGTGTCTCCTTTTTTACCTGTTTGGTGTTGTGTTGTGTTGTGTTGTGTTGGTCAGGTGTGTGGAGGCAAGGGGAGGGTGAGGCAAAGCCTGGGTGGGTCTGACTGACTGTAGACTGTTGACTGGTGGTTTCCATGTGTTGGTGTGGCCATGGGGGGGTGCTGGACTGGGATGATATTCAAAAGAGTGTGGCCGCTTCTTGCAAAGTTAATACTAACAATATGGTTTCCTTTTTGGTCCATGAATGCAGTGTAGTAATAAATGACTTCTGGAAAATAGGAGGGTTGAGGGGGGTGGGGCCCCCCTGTTAGGTAGGTTAAGTTAGGTTCTGATCTTGATCTTAATAATAATGCACAGGGCACCTGTGCAGTTGTATAGCACGCACATTGGTGAGGTTTAAATTTATTCAGCACGCGGTGTGGGGGTGGTGGAAATACACAGCGAGGGACGGAACAAGGTGTTAGTGGTGGTGGTGGTAATGGGTGGGAGCGGGGCAACGGCGGGTGCACAACAGGCATTGAAAAGTCAATCATTATGTGATTTCCAGAAAAAAATACTTTCTCCATTATAAAAAGCATCATATTTTGCCCAGACATAAGCAGTGTTGAAATTAGTAGGCTACCCTCTCGTTAATAATCGCCATGGAATGGCACCCCAGTAAAAGTATAGTTTAGCTTTCCCCGGTTGGGTTTGTTTCCACCAGCACACCTACTGATATGTTTGGCTGGCTGGGGCAACCCCGTGTGGCTATGAGCAGCTGAATAGCCACATATAACAAAATGTGGAAACATAGGGGTCAAGGGGGCAAAGGCCTTGTGAGGGTCAGAGTCAGAGTTGCATCCTTAGAATTTCCTGGAGATGGAGTTTGAACTTTTTAATTCAGTCACCACACCCCTGATTTTAGTGGCAATAGGTTACTGTTATAGTGGCAGTAGCTTACTATCCTTAGCAATGATAGGCAGCTGTCCATTACCATAGTTTAAGTGGTGCTCTGTTAGTGTAGAGAGTGTGGTGTGGCAGGGCGTGGGGTGTGTGGGGTGACCTGCAAAATCAATATCTTTTATGTATGCCTCTTGCCATAATTTTACTCTGCAGGATAATATTTATGAGTAATTGTTTTTACGGGCATTATTTTATCGTGAATTTCTCTATGTGCATTAATATTTGGGATTATTTTTTTATAGACATTATGTTACTTTGACTCTCTCTCTGTGTAGAGTATTTATAAGTCATTGTTTTAGTAGTTATATTATTATGACTTTCTTTGTGTGTGGCTTTAAATTTATAAGTGATGATTTTTTAAAGTTATGTTATTGTGACTTCTTCTGTCAGGTGAGGATGAGGATGGGCGGCCTCGCTTGGGGCTCTTTGACGAGGGCTTCTACATCCTCCCCAATGAGACGTCGGCTGTTCTGGAGGATTCCGGCGTCCTCAAGTGAGTACCCAAGAGGAGATTTACTGTTTTGGTGTTTTAAATTCTTTGACAAAACACTGCTATGTTTTCAATTAATTTTTCTACCCCATATTTAAGCCCTTCAATATGGTGACTCCAACATCGGCGTCACCATCGGCGTCACTGAATGGAAAGGGTTAATCCTCTTCTAAACCTCTTAATCCTCTTCCATTTCCTCTTAACTCTTTCTATATTGTGACGCCGACGTCTGCGTCACTGTATGGAAAGGGTTAAAAGCATTACCTTTGATTTCTCTCAGTAGCTCATATATGGAGCATGTTTTCATGTCCAAAGTATGATTATTGTTAGATGAAGAGTGGTCCCCTTCAGTTAGTTAGCTAACGAACATATAGTGAACCCTTGATTAGTTGGACTTCTTAGCACTCAGGAATCATCTGACCACTGCTGCCTACCCCTCGCCAAGCACCATATCGAGGGTGAGTTGGTGGTGGTGAGGCAGTGAGGGCAGTGGTGCTTGTAAACAAGGGCAAGTCTGAATGCATAGTTGTCAGTGCCCTTCTGCATGTTATTGTGGTTATTCTACATTTTCATCACTTTCTTTCTTTCTTTTTTTCTTATGACTGGAGTGTCAGTGTGGGTGTGGAAATGGGTAACTCCATACTCTCCTTTTATCTTATTTGGGGTATTTTTCAATTTTTCACCCAGTTTTCTTGATATGTGAAAAAACTAGAAATGACCCTCGACTGAAAATTACGAGCCATCAGGATTTCTTAAGTATTGGATGCTGGATTACCAGACTTTTACTGTTATCCCATTCTGGCATCATTTGACATGCTTAGGAGAGCACAACACACCAAAACTATTCAGACTCATTCCAGACAGCCCCCAGTGAACTCTGAAAACAATATAGTAGTGTCCATTACTTGCTTTAACTTAACACTTTGAATTTCCAGACTCAGATCTCTACCAAGGCCGACCACCAAAGGGAAGAAGAAGAAGAAGGTGAAGAAGGAATCTGTGCCAATTGTGGTTGTGGACGATGGTGAAGAGAGGCGGGAGAAGACGCCGCGGGGGGAGAACGAGGCGGAGAAGAGAGGCACTGGGCAACAGGAGGGGAAGAAGAAGGACAAAAACCGAGGGCAGGTCATATTGAAGGAGGAGGAGGAGGAGGAAGAGGAACCACGGAAGAGCAGCAAGAAGCGGAAGAGGTCCCAGCTTACCGAGGATGTGGAGGAGGTGCAGGGACGGAAGAAGAGTCGGGTGGTGGAGCGGGAGCCTAACGTGGAAGAGACGAGGGAGGTGGAGCAGGCGGAGGAGAAGAAAAAGCGGAAAAAGGACAAAGCCAACCGTGAAATCTCCATCGTTTACACATCCGTCGAGAAAGTGAAGGGGAAGAAACAGCAACAACAACAACAACAACAGCAACCCTTTAAGCATTCATATGACGCGGAAGGAGGCCACAGGAAGAGCCATCAGCGAGTACCCACAGTGGAAGCAGAGTGGAAGTCCCCAGAGCCTCATCTCGTCGAGCGGAAGAAGCGGAAACTCAAGGAGGACAAGGGTGGCGATAGCTCATCCTCATCCTCGTCCTCGAAGGGAAAAGTTGCCACCACCACCACCACCAGCAGCTTCCTCACAACACTCGACAGCAACACCTCAAGCAGCAGCAGCGACTTGGAGGTGGACGACAGACAGTTAGTGAGTGACTCCTTGGGGGATCGTAACAAACACCAGGGCGGGGACATGTTAACCAAGAGGAAGAGGAAGAGGAAGAGAAAACACAAT
Source organism: Eriocheir sinensis (assembly GCF_024679095.1). Classification (NCBI taxonomy): domain Eukaryota; kingdom Metazoa; phylum Arthropoda; class Malacostraca; order Decapoda; family Varunidae; genus Eriocheir; species Eriocheir sinensis. The sequence continues at coordinate 17,473,534 of NC_066532.1, read as the reverse complement.
AAGGGTGCAAAAGGGCAGCTGGACTCCGCCACCACCAGCCCCTATACCCCAGACCAGCCCAGTAGCTTTAGGGGTGACGGGAACGCTGCGAGAGGTGTAGGACGGGCCGCCTCATGGGGAATGGTGACGCCGATGGGTTACCCGCAGACGCATGTCATTTTCAACAGCGAGGACGAGGAGGTGAGCATCACAGACCAGGAACCGTACCAGCGCAAAAACACACGATCGTCCCGCACTGCAACCTCAGGACAGACCTCGCAGGCACTGGCCACACCACGCCCATCCATAACCGGGCGTGTAAGGGATATATCCAGGGAGAGAAGGCCGTGTATAGCTTCACCCACATCCCCGAGTGGAATCATACAAGGCAGACATAACTCGCCTTTGCTCCAGAACACGGACATGGAGGTTGGTGAGGTCGTGCGCGGCGATAGACACTCCCCGCCGTACCCCGTGTCAGGCAGGGGGCTAGTGCAGAAACGGCCCGCCCACAACAGCATGGAGGAGCTGGCAACGCTGCGGAAGATATGCGAGAGCAACACGATAACAATATGCAAAGCGGACGGGCAGAGAGAACCGCCAAAACCGAGAATGGGGTCAAGGCCTTCTCCCACTCCGTTGTCCTCCCCCCTTGCACGTGCCCCGCCCTCCCCACCACCCTTGTCATTCCATGGGAGGCGCGACAACAGACATAGTGGTGCCTTACAGAATCTGGCAGCCATGAAGAATAGAACCACGCCGGAGGTCTTCTCTGGGGTGCGGGCGGCCGGCGTGAGATCCATCAGACGACGCAGTGGGGCAGCCATACCCCCAAGACCTCCACTGACAAACGGGAGTTCAGAACCATCCGCCAGGACCCCCAGCTTAGAACCACATGCCAGAACCACCATGAACTTTGAACAACATACCAGAACTACAGTCAACTTAGACCCACCCACGAGACCCACCATGAACTTAGAACCAGCAAGCACCAGAACCAGCAATGTCGAACCACCTACCACCAGAACCGCCACTGCTACCACCACCTCCGCCAGTTTACCGGATGACGACCCACTCCAGATCTTGTCCAGCAACTTGAGCGAGATACGAAACCAGTACAACCAGGAACGCCGGCAGCCACCATCCGCAGGGCGTCGACCGGGGGCGCTGAGTAACTCCCTGGGTGCTCTCCTTTCTGGTATGAGAATGAGGTACGAAAATGACACGGAAGGCTCATCGTCAACCACCCAGGGGAAGGAAGTCGGGATGCCACCTCAAACCACCCCAGGGAATAAAGTGGATGGTGGTAAGGAAGGTTCTGATCTCTTGGTTCTTGACTGCGAGGACGTGGATGGCAGTGCGACGATGGGTTCAAGAGAGAGGGAAGTGACGCCGGATATCTACTGTGTGTCGCCGTCCAGCTCGCCAATACCACAGCCTCAACAGCAGATCAGCAAATCCACACCACAGCCGAATGTCCCCCAGGCTAGGCCACAGCAAGCCAGCCCATTCAAACACCCACAGCAGCAGGGTCTCGCATCTCAACCCACACAACACCAGCCCAGCCAATCTAGACTCCAACAACAGCTTAACTCAATCAGACCTCAAGCCAGCCCGAGATCAAGCCCTCAGACCAGTGTACGACCATCACCACAGGGAAGTCAACCTAGACCACCACAGCCACAGGGCAGCTCAAATAGACCTCCACAATCATTTAAATTACCGACACAACAGACCAGTAGCCCAGGTCTCTTACAGCAACCTCACCCAGCCATGCTACAAACCAACCCAGCCATATCACTCCACTTGGCGAACGTAGGTGTGACAGTACATCCACTTAGACCGTCTGGTCCAGCGCAAACGTCCACTCCGTTTCGACCAATGCAGCAGAGTAACCATGTGAGGCCTATGCAGCAGGGTAGCCCATCCACGTCGCTACAGCCTAGACCACAGGGTGCGGCCCCGAGCCCTGCGACCTCCAAGTGGGCTGACGATGATGATATAGTTGACCTAGAGAGTGAGGACCAGTTAGAGGAGGTGCCAAGTAAGACCAGTTTCACGGCAGCGCAACCACCTCCACAAACACCACCACTCCGCCAACCACCACCACTAACACCGATCTCAACCACGGCAACCGAACGGACGCTGAGCCGAGATAAGGATGGTGTCGTGGTCATGGATTACGCTGAAAACAGAAAAGGGGACAGTGCCGCAACCCCCACCAGTGTCTTAGGGAACCCAGACAAAGCTAACGTACCCGCCTCTAGGCCCATGGAAGGTAGTATGAGCACTGGGCAGTACATTGCGGACATCCTCGAGGACTGTGAGATGGTGGGGCCGTCAGGTGGTAGTGTGAAGGGTGGGCCCGGAGATACAGTTCCCAGAGACACATCCCGCCCTACGCACTGCACCGAGATTGTGGACGACGACGATGACATTGTGCTGGATGAGGATGAGGTGATGCTTGACGAAGAGGAGGGAGAGGGTGAGGAAGAGGAGGTGGAAGGGGAAGAGGAGGAGGGCGAGGATGAGGAGATGGAAGAAGAGGAGGAGGAGGAGGAGGAGGAAGGTGAAGGGGAAATGGTTGAAGAAGAAGGAGGAGAACCGGAGATGATTGAGGAGGAGGAAGGGGAGGCGGAAATAGTCGAAGAGGAGGAGGAGGAGAGAGAAACAGCGGAGGTGGTTGAGGAGGAGGAAGAGGAAGGAGAAGAAGCTGAAATAGTTGAGGAGGAGGAGGATGTGGTGGAGGAGGTACAGGAGGATGAGGACGAAGCAGACATATATGCCAACATGGACGGGGAAGAAGAGGAAGAGGGGGAGGAGGAGGAGGAGATAGAGGACCAAGAGCTCTCTGATGTGGACTATGAAATCATCGAGGAGAGTGACACTGAGAGAGAGCCAATCAAACCCACATCTCAGGAGGGTGTCGATAAAAGTGCCAACTCTAACAGGACTCTAGGTGGCACTCCTTCATCCACGACCTTTCCCTCATCAACAGAAGGTAAGAAAGACACACCGGGATCTGACTCCAGGACGCTAAAGGATGCGGTAGAGGTCGCACCCATCACCGCACCTCTCGCCACACCAGCAAAGTCCCCACAAGCCACAAAGCAACAGGAAGCCACACCCGTGATGGAAATCCTTGATGATGACACACCTTTCGCCGCACAACCTAAGGAAGCGTTACCTGTCCTACCAAAGTCGTTAGAGGTCAAGCCCGTTCAAGTGAAGCTCCCCGAACTGACGCTGATCAAACCCAAGCCAGTGGAGGTGACGCCGGTGAAGGCAAAGGCGTTAGAAATCATTCCCGTCGATCTCGAGTCGCTGGAGGTCAAAGCAATCGATATCACGTCGCCCAAAAGTGTCGCCTCTCCCGTGAAACCCAAATCACCGGGAACCGAAACTGTGAACGCCAGGACACAAAAACCTGCCGAACCTGAATCTCAAGACATAATCGCAGTGCAGAAAGTCGCGTCACCCAAGGAAACAGCCTCATCCAGCACCCCATCCAAGCCTGGTGATAAGACCGAGACGCAGAACAAGGAGTCCGAACCAACATCATCCGCTTCAAAACCATCCACTGCAGCCACCACCACAACAGCAACTACTACTTCCGCAACTGCCCAGGAGAACGAACGGATGAAGGACCTGCTTATCCAGACCTTAAAGGAGGATATGGTGAAGGAGATCAAGTCTACTAAGGTAAGTGAGGGGATGGAGGTTGTCCCTATAGGCTCGGTGTCCATGCGGCGGCGTTCACCCTCCCCGGAGATGATCGAGGTGACGCCCGCTTTGCCCGTCAACACCAGAGCGCAGGACACACACGTACACACACTCATACACCACACGACCATCACCAACATCGTCCCGTCACCCGCCATGTTGCCACCCCCTCAACACCCCCAGCACCCTCTTCCTCACAGCCAGCAGACCCCACAGCAGATACAACACCATGCCCCATTCCGACACCCCTTCTTACCGTCGTTCCCACACCACCACCCGCATTTCGGTCTCTCCCCAACACTCCACGCCCCATACTTCTCTCTCCCGGCGCAGTTTGCTCTCGGACAGCTCATGAATCAATCCTTGTACCAGTCCCTTCCGTTCCCTGCACCCCACCCTCACCACCCTCACGGCACGCCACCCCACGCCTCCCATCAGCCTCGTGTACCGAATCACCCCTCTGTGGCTGCCCTAAGAGGTGCGCCAATACGAGCAGGTGCGTTTAATCAGGCCCTGCAGCAGGCGCACCCCTCGCACCACCAGCATCCCCTCTTGGGCCTTCCACTGTCCACGGTAAGGCCTGGAGGTTCGCCACAGCAGCGTCACCTCATGGCTATGGTCGCACAGCAATCGTACCAATTCCCACAGCAGAACCCTCATTTTTAGTTCACCCCCGTAGCCTAGAAAGCAGACCGAACCCATACAGGAGCTTCAGGTTAGAGTATCAAGACGCCTTCCCATCCGTAATTAACCTCATTTCTGTCTATATCTGTTTGCTTGTCCAGGAGTAGAGATTAGGGGACTTATTTTTTTATTTTTTTTCATTTGTTTATTTCCCGTGAGCTGTTTACCATAATAAAAATAGCGCCCGCGTCAGACGAAACTCTAATTTTTAAGTCTGAGTGAGTTAAGTGTGAGATAGCTTGAGTCCATTCAGGAGGTTCAGATTCCATTATATAAGTGAAACAGAACCCAAATTTTTAAGCCTGAAACATATAGGATAAACCAAGCTCTTTCAGGAGGCTTAGATACCATAGCACACAAGTCAGACAACCCAAATTTTTAAGCCTGTAATGCATGGGATTGACCAAGCACTTTCAGGAGGTTCAGATCTCATAACACAGCCACAGAACCCATTTTTAAACCTTAACTGAGCTCGTTCAAGAGGTTTAGATTCCATAGCACACAAGTTTGACACAGAACCCATTTTTAAACCTGTAAGTATAGGATTGACTGAGCCCATTAACCCGTCCGCTGCGATTGAAACGAATTTGGCTTTCACTGGTAGCCTGATAACATATACTCCCAGGTCTTTCTCTGCCTCTGTGGTGGATAGTGGAGTGTTTCCCATGTGGTATTGGTGTGCTCAGTATCCCCTCCCAAGATACAAGACTACATTTTTCTTCACTAAATTGTAGCAGCCACTCTTTGATCCATTCCTGTAGCTTGGTGATGTCTTCTAGTAGGAAATCTGCAGTCAACGGGTTAAGAGGTTCAGATCCCATAAGACAAACATCAGACACAGAACCCTAATTTTTAAACCATTCCTGGACCCTTCCTCCTGTCCCTTCCTCAGTGTTTGTGTCCATGACGTATCGTATCTTAGCCGACCTTTTGAATACTCTCATAGCATTATTTTCAGTAATTTTAAGTCACGTATCTATTTTTATTTATTTTTATTTTTTATTTTTACGTCTATAGTGCCGATAGGCTTGCTTGAAGGGCCTGGATGGTGTTCGGCCCCAGCTCATCATGGCGCAGGCAAGTGTTTATAGTGGCGCCATCTTCGCTTAACCCTCGCCAGCACCTCTCCAGCCTTTATTTATTCATCACTAACCTAATGTATTATACCGTAGTGACCTTAGATTGACGTAGAGTATTTGTAAGGGATTTTGTATTGATTTACCAACTGATAGGATTAAGGTGTTTTTCTCGTACGTGTTTTCGTTGCATATATCTCGGCTAAGTTTTGACCTCCAGTGTTTTGCGTGGAGTGAACTCTTGCAAATGATAACACAGGCATGGTGACCTGTTCTTCGTCTCCTTCTTCCGCTGGTGTGTCTTCCTCCACTTCTTCCACTTTTGATCCTTCTTCTTCCATGGATACATCTTCTTTTCTACCAATGCTTCATCCTCTTCTTCCTCGGGTGCTCTTTAGCCTCATCTTGTGGTAGTGACTGTTGTGGTCGAGCGGATTTGCCGGTGATGAGAACAATGCATAGAATCATAAGTTATCCATTTGGCACCCATGACGGACTCTGGCGTATGGAAATATCTCGTACTATTGTGTTTAGTGTTTATACAGAGGCTAAGAAATAGGAGCAAACTACATGGGAAATCTTAAGGGGCATATTTTTAAACATTTCGGTACCCAAGTTCACATATTTAACAAGGCTTTCATAGGAGTTTCGGTCTTTTCCAGGGGTAGTTTTATGACCCTGGTGGTAGTTTGGCCCTTCCGCTGTACCATGAACCTAAACACACTCTCCTTAGAACCCGACTGATTGATTGAGGGATTGAGTAAGTGAGTGAGAGTTTGTCTAGGCTTTCACAGGAGTTTCGGTCATTTCCAGGGGTAGTTTTATGACCCTGGTGGTAGTTTGACCCTTCCTCTGTACCATGAACCTAAACACACACTCATTAGATTGGAAATAGTTGATTGAGGGATTGAGTGAGAGACAGTTTGACTAGGCTTTCATAGGAGTTTCGGTCATTTCCAGGGGTAGTTTTATGACCCTGGTGGTAGTTTGACCCTTCCGCTGTACCATGAACCTAAACACACACTCCTTAGAACCTGATTGATCTCCTTTTCAGCCTTTGGAAATAGTTAATGTGGGAGTCTGAGGCATTTAGTATCAGGTGTAAAGTAGAAAATTGACTGGTGGAGAATATACACCTGGATTTTATTGATATTTATTTATTTATCTTAAGGGGCATATTTTTAAACATTTCGGTACCCAAGTTCACATATTTAACAAGGCTTTCATAGGAGTTTCGGTCATTTCCAGGGGTAGTTTTGTGTGTTTTATGTCTTTAGTAACAGTTTTTTTAATTATTTTTTCATTATTATTTTTTTTTTTCTACGTCCTTGCACTGTCTCCTCTGCTGTAAAAAAAAAGTAACATTGCTGATTTTTCTTTTTTGGGTCGATGGTTTTGTGGATTTATTTTTTTATGTCACTTTTCATGACTGAGTTTACGAGACCCCACCACTTCTAACTGACTCGCAATCCCAAATATTGAAGTAAAAGCTGAAACTCTTAATAACTTAATAACAACTCTTAATAAATAATGATGCCAATAATACAATGTTAAAAAATCTGGCGACGGTAGTTTGGTTTGTGTGGTTACGATAATTTTTTGGACTGGTATCAACTCTAAATACTGTCATGATATTGCTACTCGGAAAATGACTGGACTTGCACTAACTTCTTGGACTGAAATCAATTCTAAATACCATCATGTTTTTTGCTACTCGGAAACTGATTGTGTGTACGATAACTTCTTGGACTGAAACCGACTCTAAATACAATCATGTTTTATGCCACTCGGAAACTGACTGGGCGTACAATAACTTCTTGGACTTGAACCGATTATAAATACTGTCATGTTTTATGCCACTCGGAAACTGATTGGGCGTACAATAACTTCTTGGACTTGAACCGATTATAAATACTGTCATGTTTTATGCCACTCGGAAACTGACTGGGCGTACAATAACTTTTTGGGCTTGAACCGATTATAAATACAATCACGTTTTTGCTACTCGGAATATCGGGCGTTCGATAAACTGGGTATTCCTGGGCATGGATTCAATATTGGTAATGCATGATAGAGGGCATGGATTAGGTTAAATGTGAATATATACTCTACATCATGGCTACTGTCAATATACTATAGTTCTTGGTAGCCTGATATAGCCCACGAATGGTAAAGGCGAATCATATGCATACTCGAGGTTTTAAGGTCAAAACATGTATCATAGGTTTTATATATATGTGTATGTGTGTGGCTGGGTGGGGTGGGAAGGGAGGCATCGGGAAGTTCTGTCAGTGGTGTTCCCATGTATAAAAATGTATGCAATGTGTCTTGTGTTCATGGGATCAGAATGTATCTTCAACTCCTTAACTTGACAGGGATGGTATTAGTGTCATCATTAGTGTCTCCTTCTACCTGTATTTGAGGATGAGGATGTATAGTAGTAGAAGATTCCTGTCTTATGCGCTATAGTCCAACTCACCTGTGAAGTCAGTATGGGCAGGGTGTTTGTGTAGTTCCCCGGCCATAGCGCTGCCAAATCTTATGTATACAGTGTAGTGGGGCAGTGTAGTTACGAGGGAGACTGAAGAAAAGGTTGAGAAAGCGGAGATTTGTAAGAGAAACAGTGTAGTTATGAGGCAGATCGAAGAAAAGGTTGAGAAAACGGAGATGTGTAAGAGAAACAGTGTGGTTACGAGGCAGACTGAAGAAAAGGTTGAGAAAGCGGAGATTTGTAAGAGAAACAGTGTAGTTATGAGGCAGATCGAAGAAAAGGTTGAGAAAACAGAGATGTGTAAGAGAAACAGTGTAGTGGGGCAGTGTAGTTACGAGGGAGACTAAAGAAAAGGTTGAGAAAGCGGAGATGTGTAAGAGAAAATGGAGTGATGTGAAGGGTGACTATGGTATATGTGAATGTGGTCTACAACGAAATATTTGCTACACAATTTTATATAGTACATAGCTGACATATAAGGAAGTGATGTATATAGTCTGATGGAGGAATTCGGCCGTTCATCCCCCACTATCAATGAGTTTCGGCAATTCTATAGGACTAAGGGTATAAGCCATTTCATCGCCCAAGAACACATATTTAACAAGGCTTTCATAGGAGTTGTTGGCATTTCCAGGGCTAGTTTTATGACCCTGGTGGTATTTTGACCCTTCTGCTGTACCATGAACCTGAAGCAACACTCAATAAAACCCGACTGACCCCCTCATTGACCTCTAGAACTAGCTGATGTGAGAGGCGGAAAACAACGACAGAACGGGTTATCCGGCACGAGCTAACCCCCATTCGCCCTTATAAACGAGGTTCTGTATTTATTTATTCATTTATTTTATTTTACGGTAAAGGAAACAGCTCAACGGCAAAAAGAAAACAGTAAAGAGAAAAAAAAAGTCCGCGAATCACTGCTCCCATAAAAAGAGTTAAGAGGAGTGCCCAAAAGAGAGGTCAATTTCAGGAGGTGATGTGGCAGCGCTGTGAAGTCTTGGGCATCCTTGCAACCTGACTTCGTAGTTGTGTCGGACAATAGTTAGTGGGTAGCCGAGGAGAGTTTTAGTAGATAAGTGAATATTGGGGTAATGATTCTTAGGGTTCCAGTATATTTTTGTCATTGTCATTGCCTTCATTGCTCTGTCGCTGTCATCATCATCATCATCATCATCATCATCCATTATCTTTCCTTGTGGCTCATGCACTGACAAACGCATCGGTCATCCTCCTCCTCCTCCTCATCATCATCATTTTTGTCATCATTATCATCGTTCATCATCTTTCCTTGTGGTTCATATACTCATGGAAAACCATCAGATTGTCTTAGCCCGTCCGCTGCGATTGGCACGGATTTCGCCTTCACTGGTAGCCTGGTAACGTATGCTCCCAGGTCTTTCTCTGCCTCTGTGGTGGATAGTGGAGTGTTTCCCATGTGGTATTGGTATGCTGGATTTCCCTTCACTGGTAGCCTGGTAACATACACTCCCAGGTCTTTCTCTGCCTCTGTGGTGGATAGTGGAGTGTTTCCCATGTGGTATTGGTATGCTGGATTTCCCTTCACTGGTAGCCTGGTAACATACACTCCCAGGTCTTTCTCTGCCTCTGTGGTGGATAGTGGAGTGTTTCCCATGTGGTATTGGTATGCTGGATTTCCCCTCCCAAGGTGCACAACTTTACAATTTTCTTCACTGAATTGTAGCAGCCACTATTTTTTCCATTCCTGTAACTTGGTGATGTCTTCTGGTAGGAAATCTGGAGTCAAGGGGTTAAAATTTCCTCACTAGTTTCCTTAAAGTTATTCACTCGCTTGACATTATCTTTCCCATTCATCTCATTCATTCATTTGCTGTACTCTGCCTTGCCTATCTTTGTGTGTGTGTGTGTGTGTGTGTGTGTGTGTGTATTTACCTAGTTGTAGTTTTACAGGGCCTAGGCTTACGCTCATGTGGTCCTGTTTCCGTATCTGTATTTGTCCAACTTGTCCTTAAAGTTTTGCACACTTGGCCGATACTACAGCCTCACTTAGTCTGTTCCAAACCTCTGTATTTCTTTGCGGGAAGCTATATTTCTTTGTCTCTCGAACATCTTCCCTTTGTGTCCTCTCGTGTCCTTCTCTTTGTAGCAACTCCTCATGTTGTGTGTGTGTGTGTGTGTGTGTGTGTGTGTGTTTATATTTACATCTTTCCACATAGTTTATCTCGAGAATTAAAGGATAGTACATGTCTGCTATACCTGATTTTAGCATTAAGTTAAGTTCAATTTTGGTGAAACGATTTTAACTTTGAATTTTATAAGAGCAGTTGGTAAGGTTCTGTCACGCTTTCATTTTCACATCCTTATTAACTCTCATCCTCTCCGCTCTTACCCTTAAACCCTTATTAGCATTTCTCTCTTTTCCTTCCCCTCCCGTGCCTTTCCTTTCCTTCACTCTCTCCATCCCTTCTCTCCCCTTGCCTTTCCTTCCTTCCTTCCTTCTGCCACATTTTTCTTTTCCTGCTTAGTTTTGTCATTTTTGTATTCTCATAAGGTGAAGACAAAATTTTGGGGCATACATTAGTAGCTGTGCGTGGCCTTAGAGAGAGGCAGTTCAGTTAGTATTCAGGGCTATATTACAAGTTGAACCCGAGAAGTTTCAGGTCCCTACAGAGTTTGGTTTATGGGGCTGTATTACAAGTAGACTCCCAGAAGCTTTACTAAGGAATACTCAAAGCCCTTGTTATTGGTTTGGAGGCTTGCTAACGCATCATGGCGAACTGTGAAAGTAGCCTTTAGTAAATAGAATCACCACAGTCCATGACGCAACAAAACTGTACCAACGCCGTTTTCACAAATAAAATCAAAACAGCGTGACGGAAATAGAAAAAACGCCCCCACAGCTTTCTCTTCCACCTCGTCATTTCACAGTTAAATGCCCAAAGCCTCGACGGTGACTGCAGGTAGGGTCTGGTCAATCCCTCGACGCACTGGAGTTTGGGGTTGTGAGGTTAATTGAAAGTTCGCTGTTGATTCGCCTGTTCCATTTACGTACCTGTCGACATTCATCAGAGTGCAATAGTATCTCAAGCTTGCATTTATACTTTGTTACTTTTTATATTTGATTGTGATAGTGTGGTTGACTCTGTGTGTGTGTGTGTGTGCTTTCATGGTAATTACATATAATCTCTCTACAAAAAAAATACATATTGAATTTATATATACATTAATTTTTATTATTTCAAACTGTAATGATTTTTCCCTTTACCTCGCATCAACCTCTTTATGTGCAATCTCAGTTTCATCATCTCATTATTTTCTTATAGTGAACTCGTATACTTATGCTTCATATTATTTCAAACTGTACTAATTTCTCTATCTCATATCAACTTATTTATTTGCGATCTCAGTTTCATCATCTCTTTATTTTCTTCTTATAGTTAACTCGTATACTCATGCTTCATATTTCAAACTGTACTAATTTCTCTATCTCATATCAACTTATTTATTTGTGATCTCAGTTTTATCCTCTCATTAATTTTTTTTTTCTTTCATTACCCACAGAACTGTCTCGCATAAGGGGTTCATAAAGTTTTCCATTTTTATAGAAGATAACTATATAATAATACAACACTTTCACATCCAAACATTTTAAAACATTTTACCATTATCAGCCTTCAGACACTTACGTAAAAAAAAGGAAAATTCGCATTGTCCTTTTGAGCTCGAGACAGACAATGGCTTTCAAGAAGATACATATATAATAATCGTACATTGACACATCCAGACCCCTTGCAATTATCAGTCTCCAAACATTTACGTAAAACAAAAATATACACCAATAATTTTTTTGAGCTACTGTGCATAAGTTTCCCACAAGCTGTATGGCCCTTACCTTCTTTTATATGTATTTGTATTGCAGACATAATATTTTCTGAGTGATAAAATACGTAATGGACAGTCCGCAAAAAAAGTATCTAACACATTACTACCGACCTTAACAATACAACACCATTATAGTTTTCACACAAATTCTATCCAAGTCGACCCATGGATGTTAATACTTTTTTTATATACATAATTTTTTTGCCGACCGTACACCCAATGCAGGAACGGTTCATTTAGATCGTTAATTTAGCTCTTAGGAGTCTCATGGTATGCTGTTTCTCTGCTCAGGTCCGACAATCCCGCATGACAAATACTTTAACTCTTTTATTTGACGTTTGCTTTCCTCTTTCTTTCTTTTATGTATATCCAATGTAATTTTCTCTCCTAGGCTATAATGATTTTCCATGCATTTCACTCCTCGGATCTGTTACCAACCTACCACATCATGACAAACGCTTCCTCACTTTCAATCTTCCTTCTTCTCCAACCTTCCCTTCCCTCACACCCATCTTACCATTCCACTCGTCCTCTTCCCTTCCCTATACCATTCCACCCTTCCCCTTCTTCCTCACCCAGTTGTTCCATAGACCTGCTCCCGATAACTGCTATGCAAGGTGAAATTAATCATAAGTAGACTGGTAATGAGGCTTAGTTTCCTTGGCCATGTGACTAGAGTATAGAGTTTTGAAGGTTTGTAAGGTTACTGGTCCATATACGTTGATCCTGCCAGTGTTTGCTCCTTGTACTACACTTGTATGGCGATGGAAAGGATGTTTGAGGCTTGTGAGAGATGTGTTTATGTATAGAGTTGTTTTAGAGACATGGAAAGTGCAAGATAGATAGAATATAGAGTCTTGAAGGGTAGATCTATAGGGTTGCTCATATACGTTGATCCTGACAGTGTTTGCCCCTTGTATGGTGACGGTAAGGATGTTTGAGGCTGGTGAGAGATGTTTTCATGTATAGGGTTTTGAATGGTAGATCAAAATACGTTGATCCTGCCAGTGTTCGCCCCTTGTATGGTGATGGGAAGGAAGCTTGAGGTTCATGAAGAGATGTTTGTTTATATAGGCTTTTTAGACCCATAGGAAGTGCATGACCATGGAGTGTTTTGTGAGGACGAGAGACTATTTTGTTTATCTGTCATGGGGAATGTATTGTGAGTTTGAGAGATTTGTCTTTTTAATAATGTGTTTTTTGAAGACACAACACGTACACATACTCAAATAAGTATTGTTACACATTCAGTACGGTACAAACTGACACTAGGGACGAATCCATTGATGATAGGCTGCTCATGTTGGTATCCCTGCGTGTGTGTGGTGTGGCTTCCCTTGCCTGAATCTAGTGAGCCGCACTCGTAAATGAAGCTGTAGAATTTGAGTTGGCACAGTAATGCTTCATGAAACACAGGTGGAGCATTGCCAACCCTGCCCAGACTACCGGGTTGCTCAGTGTGAAGCTCGTCGGACCCCACAGTGACGATACTTTTTTGAGTGTGTGTACGAGTGTGAATTTAAGGGGTAACACATGGGATATTTCTGTTAGCCGTAAAGGAAAGACTACACCAATGTTACCAGATTGTCGTAGTACTCAGCATATTGTATCTTATCAGTTTCAGACCCAAAACTCTCACGATCTTCATTATTTTATAGTTATCGTTAAAAACATCAATTAGTCTTTATTTTATTTATTTATTTTTTTTTCCGTCAAGTAGTTATGGTTCACCTATTCACACCCTCATTGAACCTCACCTTCCCCTATCAATGTGACCTTTTTTGTTTGTTTGTTTGTTTGTTTAGTTTTGCCCTTGAGATGCTTCCTTTACTGTAAAAAAAATAGAAAATGAAAAGATAACAGAAAACACTTTGTACCGAGTGTGACAGTCTGGTATAACACTGATGTACACTTTCTGCTAATACTAAGTGGCTGGTGTGACCCTGTTAAGCAGTGGTGTAGCCTTATGGGGGGTATAACACTTTTTCTCTGGGGTATAAAAAAATTTCACTTCTTTCGATCCTCAAATCTGTGACGGAATCCATTTAACCCAGTAGCAGCAGGGATCATGTTTCTTAACCCGTAAGCTGCGGGACTGAGATTCTGAGTGCGTCGCCTAGTGCGGCTATATCAGCGAGAGATTGACCTTCAATAAATGATATCTAAGTTACATAAACGTGTCATAATATATACCAAAGCATTCTGTAGATCGAAAGTTTATGTATCCTCATATTTCTTAGATTTTCTATCACAAAATTTTTCTGGCAGTATCTGAAGCCATGAAACTTCGCCCGCTTCAGGCTACACAGCAGCTTAAGCCGCCAGAAGGCGCATAGCTGCAGTTCTGGTTAATGGTCCCAAGCAGTGAAAATGGGAAAAACATATTGTCAAACCTTTTCATAATATATACCAAAGCATTTGTGATCAGTTTATGTATCATCTATTTTGGGGGGTTTATATCATGGCACAAATTTGGCTCGTCGCTGCTACACAGTAAAGCCACATATTTGGCCCGTCGCTGCTACTGGGTTAAGCCAGTGATGGGTAGGAAACATATTGTCACCCTTATAAATAACTGCTTAAGGGGGAAATTCAATTGGAAAAAAAAATTGAAATTTTTTCCTTGTATCATGAACACGTCCTCTCACCCAACCCGGGTGACTTTACTACAAGCGCATAATTGCCATATAAATGAAAAGCGGACACACCCGCTTATCCACTAAGCTTTGTTTTCCTTGTATTTCTTTCGTTTTTTCTGCCTTTTTCTTAATTTTTCTGACTGATAGCGGTGTATGATACTTTGGGTCTGTCTGATGAGGAGTGGGAGCGGGTGGCGTGCCGCATGGCCTTGGGCTCAGTGTGTGAAATAAGACGGGAGTGGGTGTACGTACTCTCGTCACGTCATTCTCTCTTCCAGGGTGATGACTTTTGTGCGCTTGTTTTGTCGCACCAACTATAGTAAGTGACAATGCCACGTACGAGTGCAAAAAGAAAGTCGAAAAGTGAAGCAGGCCGCCAGAACATATTGAAAAGGTGGAAGAAATGTGACGATACGCATCAGCCACCCTCCCAGGAGGGTGTCAAAGACTTCACAGCATATACGCCACGGAAAGCAGTAAAGAAGTCAAAGAAGAAAAGCAAGACAACACCTGGCCCTGATTACCAGCCTGGCCATTTCAAAACAAACTGTCCTGGCAACAAGGAGATGGGGTGGGCTAAACTGAGACCCAGTGAATGTTATTTTCATTTTAGATATATATAATATATCAAAAATATGTTATATAATCTAATGTGATTATAACAGGGGACCAGGAGCCTTGGTTTCTTTGGAGGTCTACCGGGCAAGGGAGAACTCACCTTCCGTAGGGGCTATACAGGTGACATAAACATGATGTAAACATGGCCTGAACAACCTAAACAACCACTACCAACCTTCCAGGAAGTCCGAAGAGTTATATAAGTAAATATTTGGATTTGGTGCATGTTGGAGTGATTTTTTTGGGGTATTGAAGATGTTCACACAAAAATGCATTTTTCTCAAAACTTGTTTTTTGGCGCACATAATGTTGAATAACTATTAGTAATTGACCATTTTTAGAAATTCAAGTATCAAAATGATCACCACCCTCGTCTTTAGTAAACGTACTATCATCAAGCATTAATTTCCTCAAATAAATTTATGACAAATTTATAAAACTCAAATTTTTGACAAAATAAAAGGTAACATTTTGCGGTGTAATAAATTTGTTGTAACTTCAGCCAGGTGTACGAAAATAGTAACATAGGTACTTTATTGTGTATATTATCTGTGATCAAAAGGAAATTGCCATACTATTCATAGTTTTGAAGTTATCACGTGATTTTGAATGTCTTTCGTCATCGCCAAACATAACACACTGCACAAAAACTACGGCATCTTTCCTTACCATATTACTGGCATAGAAGCACTGCATATTAATACACATTGGGTAAAAATATTATTCACCTAGGTGAGAAAATAAAGGTAGGAGGACCCAAAAACCGATATCAGTGCCAAGCGGCCGAATTTCCACCTTAAGTAATTTTGCAGCAATTTCCAGGTTTTTGTCTACATCAGTTTATCATCATGTGCCGCCCATTTCTGTATAGTTGCCTTCGTTCACCATTCAAGGTTTCAGTGTTCTAGAATTACCCTTTTCATTTCTGCCTAAATCTTAAGCTTTTTTTTATGTATTTATTTATTTATTTATATTTTTTTTACGCCTATTTCGCTGGTAGGCTTACTTGAGGGGCCTGGATGGTAGTCGGCCCCAGCCCATCATGGTGCAGGCAAGTGTTTAAAGATGAGAATAATGAGATAATGACTGTTGTTTTCTGATTTCCTGAAAAGTAGAGAATAATGACTTGGGCAGCTTGTTTACGAAGGTGACGACATGTAACAGGCAGTGCCATGTAGTGTGTTCCAGTCGCCGTTGCCAGATTGTTGTACTCAGAGCATAGTATTTACCATTTTCCGATGCCTAACTATTGCCAAGAAACATCAGGAATTAACTATTTTAATGATAATTTTAAGTGAATCTCCTTACTGGGGTCCACAAAGCATACTATTTACCGGTTTCTGACGCCTAACTATTGCCAAGAAACATCAGGAATTAACTATTTTAACGATAATTTTAAGTGAATCTCCTTATTGGGGTCCACGAGACAGTTTTTGGGTTGGATGTCGGTAAATATAAGATGCTGAGTATGACAATCTGGCAATTTTGGTTCCAGTGGTGCTGTTCAGGTTCTGCCATCATGTACGTATATGCAAACACCCGTACCTTACCTCAGCCAATCAGCGAGTACGCCATGAAGGGAACAAAAGCCGCCGGGATTAGTTTGGTTCTGGCGTTTGTGATGTTTCCGTTATGGCAGGAAGTTGATCAGTCATGTGAGGTGGTGATGTGTCTCCGCTCGTCCTGTCCCATTCCTCTATCCTTCTTTTTCCCTTGTTTTCCTCGGTACATGTTCTGGCGTCTGTAATGTTTCCGTTATGGCAGAAAAACGATCAGTTACGTGAGGTGGTGAGGTGTCTGTCCGCTCGTCCTGTCCCATTCCTCTATCCTTCCTTTCCCTTGTTTTCCTCAGTACATGTTCTGGCGTTTGTGATGTTTCCGTTATGGCAGGAAATCGATCAGTTACGTGAGGTGGTGAGGTGTCTGTCCGCTCGTCCTGTCCCATTCCTCTATCCTTCCTTTCCCTTGTTTTCGTCAGTACATGTTCTGCCGTTTGTGATGTTTCCGTTATGGCAGGAAAATGATCATTCACGTGAGGTGGTGAGGTGTCTCTCCGCTCATCCTGTCCCATTCCACTATCCATCATTTCCCCTGTTTTCCTCAGTACATTTGTGTGTGTGTGTGTGTTTGTCCGTTCATCAATCCCTGGTGCTGGAAGATTGCCGTATTGTTTTCTCAGGCTAAAAACTTCCATTCGTGCATCGGTCAACCATTTCCGCTGCATGAATTTTACAGTAACATCGCAGTGACACAACTTCCATCATTCGCTTGGATAACATCAATGCATTTAACCCATGGAGGTAGAATTGGTGGATTCGACACGGCCCGCTAATCCCATCCATCGAGGTGAAGCCATCAAACTGTCAAATTTACGGCCAAAAGATGGGGGTGGGCGAGCCTGGCCGAGCCCATTAAGAGTGAGCCTGACCTGACAACACCTGACACCTGGCCGTAAAAATGACAGCTCGGGTAGATTCACTTAACCCGTCCGCTGCAACTGGCACGGATTTGGCTTTCACTGGTAGCCTGGTAACATGTATTCCCAGGTCTTTCTCTGCCTCTGTGGTGGATAGTGGAGTGTTTCCCATGTGGTATTGGTGTGCTGGATATCCCCTCCCAAGGTGCAGGATTTTACATTTTTCTTCATTGAATAGTATCATCCACTTTTTGTTCCATTCCTGTAGCTTGGTGATGTCTTCTTGTAGGAAATCCACAGTCAAGGGGTTGATTTGGCTGATGTCGACTCCACCAATTCTACCTCCATGATTTAACTTATACACAATTATCTAAACATGTATTAATGGAAGGCTTGTCTGCAGTGCTGGTTCTAGGTACAAGCAATCCAAGAAGCTGCTTGTGGCTCATTTGTACACAGTGACCCTTGAACATTCATTGCTGGAAAATATAACCCACTCAGCCGTGAACTCTTTACTATAGAATCTCCACCAGGCAGATTAAGCAACCCACCTTCATTGTCCTGTATTGTGACCTTTTTAAATACACCTCAGGACGCACTATAGGGCCTTGAGTCTATCCTGGTGAGGGCTGAGAGAGACCTAGAACCAGCACTGCCTGTCTGAGAAGGGTGTGGAGAGGCATTGACCAACCCTGTGTATGTGAGACTGTGAGTGTGTGTGTGTGGGTGTGTGTCCCCATGTACATCTCGGCAGTGCCTCTACATCCCACTAGAACCAGCACTGCCTGTCTGAGAAGGGTGCGTAGAGGTGCTGGCCAACCCCATGTATGTGTGTGTGAGTTTGTAAGTGTGTGTGGGTATGGGTGTGTGTCCCCATGTACGTCTCGGCAGTGCCTCTACATGCCACTAAAACCAGCACTGCCTGTCTGAGAAGGGTGTGAAGAGGTGCTGGCCAACCCCATGTATGTGTGGTGATACTGTGAGTGTGTGTGTGGGTGTGTGTCCCCATGTTACGGCAGTGCCTCTACATGCCACAAGCAGCGTCGTATCCCTGGTTGGTGTGTGTCAGCGTTGTGTCCAGTGGTGCTGTGTGGTGGATGTCTAACTAACACTTGGAGGTGAATACAGCATCATACGAGGGTGGTGTTTGTACTCCTCCAGGTGTCGTATCACTCTGTACAATGTAGTTCAGTAAAGATCTTCAGTAAAATCCCAAAGCCAAACTGTAGAGGATTTTATTTCAACTTTGAGGGGACGGTTGAGGTGTGTGATCAGGGCGAAGGAGAGCGTGTGAGGCGAGTGTGACATGACTTACGATAACATTCACAAAGCATTAAGAGCAGAGAAGACAAACAAAGAAGTTGCCGGAAGATAAACAAGCACTGAGATGAATTGCAAAGAAGTCTGATCATGTACAGTTTGGAAATAAGATATCAAACACCCATGGAACAATTGAATAGAGTTTGAGTGAAATTTAAAGGCTTACTGCTGTGTTAATTAGGTGGGTACAGATGGCTGCAGTCCACCCACAGCATAACACCATGTCTATAGCTTTCACTTAAGTTCTGTTCAGCTGACTCATGAGTGTTTGATACTCTTTTGGCCGACTGTGCTAACTAGACACAATAGCAGAAGCACAGACATGAGAATAGTGTGATAAAACCTCAAATATGCCTAGCTAGATGGATATATATGTTGAAAAGTGTTTAAGACATCCTGGAAAACCATGAATGTCTAACCACAAGATTAAGAGTCAGAAGAAACTCATGCTAAATTGAAAATGTGGTCATGGAAGCTTCAGTTTACAAAGACAAATCATCACTAATTGATGGAAAAATAGAACATACCCTAAAAAAACATTAAAAAAACTCATGCTGAACCCGAACAGTTGTCACATAAGCTTCAAAATACAAAGACAAATCACCACGAGACTTAAAAACAATAGAACGTAACCTAAAAAAAAGAAAAAAAAATCGTCCTGAAC
This sequence comes from Eriocheir sinensis, assembly GCF_024679095.1. NCBI lineage: Eukaryota > Metazoa > Arthropoda > Malacostraca > Decapoda > Varunidae > Eriocheir > Eriocheir sinensis. The sequence goes on along the minus strand of NC_066532.1, from coordinate 17,454,063 downwards.
CCAAACAATTGTCACGTAAGCTTCAAAATACAAAGACAAATCACCACGAGACTTCAAAACAATACAACGTGACCTAAAGAAAAGAAAAAAAAAAATCGTCCTGAACCCAAACAATTGTCTCGTAAGCTTCAAAATACAAAGACAAATCACCACGAGACTTAAAAACAATAGAACGTTACCTAAAAAAAAGAAAAAAATTCGTCCTGAACCCAAACAATTGTCTCGTAAGCTTCAAAATACAAAGACAAATCACCACGAGACTTAAAAACAATTGAACGTTACCTAAAAAAAAGAAAAAAAATCGTCCTGAACCCAAACAATTGTCACGTAAGCTTCAAAATACAAAGACAAATCACCACGAGACTTCAAAACAATAGAACGTAACCTAAAAAAAGAAAAAAAAATCGTCCTGAACCCAAACAATTGTCACGTAAGCTTCAAAATACAAAAACGAGACATAAATAATAAAACGTAATCCCAAAATCCTCCGTCACACAAGCTCAAACTCACACCTCTGGCTCAATGGGGTAGACTAGCACAGCGGCAGGCACTGACTAGAGCGTAAGGGAGCAAAGCCACCACACTGGGTTGGGTCCGAGCTGCCTCCTGCCTTTGGTCAGCGTCAGCCCTGCTCTCCTCGGCCCTAGCACCCCAGGTAAGCCACACCCTCTATCACTAAGCACGCAATCCGAGTCCCTCCATATAGTTTGGCTTCTGGGATTTTACTGTGTGTCACCAAGCTTGAAAGTTTTTTAAGTCAGGTGTAATTTGTGGATGTCAGGTAGTGTTTGTTTTTGTGGATGTTGTGAATTGGCAAAGCAGTAAAGCCTCCAGTCGCTGAAGTATATGGGGGGATACTTGTGTGTGTGTGTATGTGTGTTTTATTTATTTGTCCTTATACATTTATATTTATACAGGAATGGGTCTTGCATCTTGTTCCCTTATTTTTGGTATTTGCTTATATGATTCCCTAAACTGTGTACCTCCAACAAAGACAATTTTGTTTCTTAGTATTTACAAAACAGAATTTCCTTATATCATTATTATCATTCTCTTTTGTGTGTTTGTGTCTTTGTTTGTTAGTTTAGTATGCACATATGGTAAGCCTTGTAAGAATTATGATATTTAAGTTTTAATGGATAAGCAAGAAATACTAGAATATAAGCAAAGTTAGGTGTTGTGTACCTGTGAGGACTGATGTGATATCTCGTCCAGTCCACTTTGGCTAACTTGAGTCTGGTGAGTGGCTGAGAGACGGCTAAATAGGTAATGAATATGAGGGCATCAAAACAGTGTGGGTATGCATTAGTGTGTTCCTCTCATACCCATGCAGCCACTTTTTTTTTCTCCACAAAGTAGTCAACACCACAGGCTGTATTGACCCAGTGACACTAAAGATGATTGGACAGAAATCACATAATAATTCCATTTTGTGTCAGCCCTGATGCTTCTGCTGTCAACTGACCAGGGAGTGACTTAACAAATGCCACATGTAACCTTGGCCTCCAGTTTACTTAAATTTGGGGTCATGTGCATTGGACAGACACCACAGGCTGCATGGACCCAATGACACTAAACATGGTTGGACAGAAATGGCCATACTGAAGCACACAGGTTAAAGATAAGAATTAGAGGACTGTGAGGGTCAGGCCATTAACAAAACCTTAGCTTACATAGAAAAGTAAGAAAAAGAAACGTAATCCAACAGCAAAAAAATATACACTGCCATTCCTCTTTCCTTCACCGAACGACACCTTAGTTTACTTAAAAAAACAAGACTGAGAAACTTTATACCATTAGTAAAAAGAGAATCACGTGACTACTCCTGTTTGCTTTTGACGGAGCAGCGATTAGCAGTCTTTTTTTTGTCTTTTCTTGGTTCATATATTTCTTTATTTTTATTTCCATTTTATATAAAAGTAAGGGAAGCAGCTCAAGGGCAAAAATAAATAAAAACAAAAAAGCTCACTAGAAAAAAAGTCCTCGAGCTGTCTCCATTACCTCAAATAAATAAATAAATAAAAATAATAATAAAATAATCAACAAATAAAACCTCTCCGTTCCTCAGGGCAGCGAGAATGAGGCCATCAACAAAAAGTTTCAGGTCTTCCCCGTGATGACGTCGCCCCCGGAGGTTGGTGACTGCATAGCCCTGAAGACGGTGGTGCTGGAAGGCTTTGGGCTGGCACTCTCAAACTACCAGGTGGCCACTGTGCTTGCTGTCGAGGGCATACTCATCAAGCTCAAGTTCGAGGGTGAGTATGAGACTTGAGTATGTCTTTAGATACTCCATTACTTCTTCTTTTGAGGGGAAAAGGCAGAGTTGTCGTCAGCTTTCATTTTCTTTTTTTCTTTGTTTAACCCGGTAGCAGCGGGGATCATGTTTCTTAATGGTCCCTCTAAGCGAGAAAAATGAGAAAAAAAAACACTCACACAGACCGTTTCATAATATATATCAAAGCATTTGTGATCAGTTTATGCATCATCTATTTTGGGGGGTTATATCATGGCATACATTTGGCCTGTCGCTGCTACACGGTAAAGCCACAAATTTGGCCCATCGCTGCTACATGGTAAAGCCACAAATTTGGCCCATCGCTGCTACATGGTAAAGCCACAACTTTGGCCCATCGCTGCTACACGGTAAAGCCACAAATTTGGCCTCTCGCTGCTACACGGTAAAGCCACAAATTTGGCCCGTCACTGCTACCGGGTTAAGAAGAGAGAGAAAGGTTAGTTTACTCTCCTTCACTTTATAGGAAGAGAAGAATGGATTACTGTACTCTTCTCTTCCTTGCAAACTCTTATTTACTGTATAGGAAGAGGGGAAGGAAGAGGCTAGTTTAGGGTTGGTTTAGGAAGAGAGAGGAAGGTTAGTTTACTCTCCCTCACTTTATAGGAAGAGGAGAATGGGTTACTGTGCTCTTCTCTTCCTGTCAAACTCTTATTTACTGTATAGGAAGAGGGGAAGGAAGAGGCAAGTTTAGGGTTAGTTTAGGAAGAGGGGAAGGTTAGTTTACTCTCCCTCACTTTATAGGAAGAGGAGAATGGGTTACTGTACTCTTCTCTTCCTGTCAAACTCTTATTTACTGTATAGGAAGAGGGGAAGGAAGAGGCTAGTTTAGGGTTAGTTTAGGAAGAGAGGGGAAGGTTAGTTTACTCTCCCTCACTTTATAGGAAGAGAAGAATGGGTTACTGTGCTCTTCTCTTCCTGTCAAACTCTTATTTACTGTATAGGAAGAGGGGAAGGAAGAGGCTAGTTTAGGGTTGGTTTAGGAAGAGAGAGGAAGGTTAGTTTACTCTCCCTCACTTTATAGGAAGAGGAGAATGGGTTACTGTGCTCTTCCTGTCAAACTCTTATTTACTGTATAGGAAGAGGGGAAGGAAGAGGCTAGTTTAGGGTTAGTTTAGGAAGAGAGGGGAAGGTTAGTTTACTCTCCCTCACTTTATAGGAAGAGAAGAATGGGTTACTGTGCTCTTCCTTACAAACTCTCCTTTAATGTATATGGGAAGAGGGGAAGGAAGAGGCTAGTTTAGGGTTAGTTTAGGAAGAGAGAGGAAGGTTAGTTTACTCTCCCTCACTTTATAGGAAGAGGAGAATGGATTACTGTACTCTTCTCTTCCTTACAAACTCTTATTTACTGTATAGGAAGAGGGGAAGGAAGAGGCTAGTTTAGGGTTAGTTTAGGAAGAGAGAGGAAGGTTAGTTTACTCTCCCTCACTTTATAGGAAGAGGAGAATGGGTTACTGTACTCTTCTCTTCCTTACAAACTCTTATTTACTGTATAGGAAGAGGGGAAGGAAGAGGCTAGTTTAGGGTTAGTTTAGGAAGAGGGGAAGGTTAGTTTACTCTCCCTCACTTTATAGGAAGAGAAAAATGGGTTACTTTACTCTTCCTTACAAACTCTCCTTTAATGTATATGGGAAGAGGGGAAGGAAGAGGCAAGTTTAGGGTTAGTTTAGGAAGAGAGAGGAAGGTTAGTTTACTCTCCCTCACTTTATAGGAAGAGAAAAATGGGTTACTTTACTCTTCTCTTCCTTTGAAACTCTCCTTTAATGTATGTAGGAAGAAGAAGGTAATGTGTTCGTTTTCCCTCGTCTTCCGTTCACAGCGATGAGGTCACCAGAAGACCCTAAGAGGAAGGCTGACATGGTGGTTCAGGAGTTGGATTGGCGAGACATGGTGGAGCCCAGACTTATCTTCAAGGCTGTACTTAAGTAAGGAGGCTTTGGAAAGGTCGCCTGAATGTTCCCGACCTTATTGTTGTATAGATTCTGTGATGATGTGTCGATTTTCTTTTATTATTTTTGTTTTTCTTCTTGTTTTCGTCTTTTTTTCCCTTCTATTTCATGTTGATCTTTTTTTTCTCTTGTTTTTTGTTCCGGAAAGGTCGCCTGAATGTTCCCGACCTTATTGTTGTATAGATTCTGTGATGATGTGTCGATTTTCTTTTATTATTTTTGTTTTTCTTCTTTTCGTCTTTTTTTCCCTTCTATTTCATGTTGATCTTTTTTTTTTCTCTTGTTTTTTGTTCCGGAAAGGTCGCCTGAATGTTCCCGACCTTATTATTGTATAGATTCTTGGATGGTGTGTAGTTTTCTTTCTTCTTTTTTGTTTCTCTTCTTGTTTTTGTCTTTTTTTCTCCTCTTTTTCTCTCATTCATGCTCTTGTTCTGGAAAGGTCATCCAAATATTCTTGACCTTATTGTTGTATAGATGCTCTGATGGTGTATTTCTTTTATTCTTCTTCCTTTTGTTTGTTTGTATTTCTCTATTTTTGCCTTTTTTTTTCTTGTTTTTGTTCCGGAAAGGTCGCCTGAAAGTTCTTGACCTTATTGCTGTATAGATTCTTCGATGGGGTGTAGTTTTCCTTCTTTTTTGGTTTTCTTCTTGTTTTCATCTTTTTCTTCCCTCCTTTTTCCTTTTGATGCTTTTTTTCTTTTGTTTTTGTTTCGGAAAGGTCAGCTGAATATTCCTGACCTTATTGTATAGATTCTTCAATGGTGTGTAACTTTCTTTTTGTTCTCATTTTTCTCTTTTGCTCCTTTTTCTCCTCTTCTTGTTTTTGTTCTGGAAAGGTCAGCCGAATATTCCCGACCTTATTGTTGTATAGATTCTGTGATGATGTTTGTTTTTTTCTTTCTTCTTTGTTTCTTCTTTTTTCTTTTCTTTTTTCCCTTTTTTTCTCTTATTTTTTGTTTGGGAAAGGTCACGTAAATATTCTCGACCTTATTTTTTTTTAGATTCTGCGATGGTGTTCAGTTTTCTTCTTTTTTCATTTTTTGTTTTATTTTTCATTTCCGTTCCTTTTTCCTCTTGTTATTCTTTCCTTTTTCTTCTTGTTTTCATCTTTTTCTTCTTCTTCTTTCTTTTTTCTCTTCTTCTTTTTTCCTTTTTCTTCTTATTTTCGTCTTTTTCTTCTCCTTCCGTTCCTTTTTTCTCATGTTATTCTTGTTCTTGTCTCGAAAACTAACCTAAAATTCTTGACATACAGACTAACGAACATAAGCTAATTCCGTGTCCCAATTCGTGTTGTTTATGCATTGAATAGAGAAGCCTAGCATTGTATTTTCCTTAATTTTCCTTGCAATTCGTGTTATTTATGCTGTGAATAGAGAAGCCTAGCATTGTATTTTCCTTAATTTTCCTTGCAATTCGTGTTATTTATGCTGTGAATAGAGAAGCCTAGCATTGTATTTTCCTTAATTTTCCTTGCAATTTGTGTTTTTTATGCTGTGAATAGAGAAGCCTAGCATTGTTTTTCCTTAAATTTCCTTGCAATTTGTGTTATTTATGCTGTGAATAGAGAAAGCTAGCATTGATTTTCCTTAATTTTCCTTGCAATTTGTGTTATTTATGCTGTGAATAGAGAAGCCTAGCATTGTTTTTCCTTAAATTTCCTTGCAATTTGTGTTATTTATGCTGTGAATAGAGAAAGCTAGCATTGATTTTCCTTAATTTTCCTTGCAATTTGTGTTATTTATGCTGTGAATAGAGAAGCCTGGCCTTATTTTTTCCTTAATTTTCCTTGCAATTTGTGTTATTTATGCTGTGAATAGAGAAGCCTGGCCTTATTTTTTCCTTAATTTTCCTTGCAATTTGTGTTATTTATCCTGTTTTTCCTTAATTTTCCTTGCAATTTGTGTTATTTATGCTGTGAAAAGAGAAGCCTAGCATTGTTTTTCCTTAATCTTTCTTGCAATTTGTGTTATTTACGCTCTGAAAAGACAAGCATATTTTTATTATTATTTTTATTATTATTATTATTATTATTATTATTATTATTATTATTATTATTATTATTATTATTATTTGTAGCACTATCTTATTTATGGTCCAAACAGATAGCCTAGCATTTTATTTTTTTCCATTTTTGTATCACTAATTTATGCTCCAGATAGCCTAGCATTTTTTTCCCCATTTTCGTAGCAATGTCCAATTTATTCTCTGATAGCCTTGTATTTTTTTTTTTTTTTCCATTTTCATAGCTCTGTAATTTATGCTCCAAACGGATAGCCTTGCATTCTTTTTTCTGAGTTTTTGCAGCACTGTCTAATTTATGCTCCAAATAGATAGCCTAGTATTATTTTGGGGGGATTTTTTGCAGTGCTGTCTAATTTATGCTCCAAACAGATAGCCTAGCATAATTTTTTTCTGATTTTTTTGTATTTTTTTGTAGCATTGTCTAGTGTATGCTCCAAACAGATAGCCTTGCATTCTTTTCTTATTTTTGCAGCAATGTCTAGTGTATGCTCCAAACAGATAGGCTTGCATTCTTTTCTTATTTTTGTAGCACTGTCCAATTTATGCTCCAAACAGATAGCCTTGCATTCTTTTCTAATTATTTTTGCAGCAATGTCTAGTGTATGCTCCAAACAGATAGCCTTGCATTCTTTTCAAATTATTTTTGCAGCACTGTCTAATTTATGCTCCAAACAGATAGCCTTGCATTCTTTTCTAATTATTTTTGCAGCACTGTCTAATGTATGCTCCAAACAGATAGCCTTGCATTCTTTTCTAATTATTTTTGCAGCACTGTCCAATTTATGCTCCAAACAGATAGCCTTGCATTCTTTTCTAATTATTTTTGTAGCACTGTCCAATTTATGCTCCAAACAGATAGCCTTGCATTCTTTTCTAATTATTTTTGCAGCACTGTCCAATTTATGCTCCAAACAGATAGCCTTGCATTCTTTTCTAATTATTTTTGCAGCAATGTCTAGTGTATGCTCCAAACAGATAGCCTTGCATTCTTTTCTAATTATTTTTGTAGCACTGTCCAATTTATGCTCCAAACAGATAGCCTTGCATTCTTTTCTAATTATTTTTGTAGCACTGTCCAATTTATGCTCCAAACAGATAGCCTTGCATTCTTTTCTAATTATTTTTGTAGTACTGTCCAATTTATGCTCCAAACAGATAGCCTTGCATTCTTTTCTAATTATTTTTGCAGTACTGTCCAATTTATGCTCCAAACAGATAGCCTTGCATTCTTTTCTTCTTATTTTTGTAGCACTCTCTAATTTATGCTCCAAACAGATAGCCTAGCATTTTTTTCTGATGTTTGTTGCAAGGTATCTTATTTATCCTCGGAATCAACAAGCCTAGCATTATTTTTTCCTAATTGTGTATCAGTTCATCTTATTTACGATCCAAATATACAAGCCAAGTATTTTTTATTTAATTTTTGTAGCAATTTATTTATCCTCTGAATAGACAAGCCTATCAGTTATTTTTTTCTCATTTTTGTTGCATTATTTGTATTATTTATGCTCTCGAGTTGACAAGCCAAGCATTTTATTTGAATTTTTGTCTTATGATCTGTCTTATTTATGCTCAGAGTAGACGAGCCTTTTTTCCCCTTGTTTTCTCTATGTATTTACGCAGAAAGTTGTGTCGTTTATACTCTCCTCCTAGCATTTGTTCTTCTAATCTTGTGCATATTAATTTGTCTATACACTTCAGCAAACATAGCCTATTTTTGTAACAGTATTTCTCTTATTTATGCTCTGAATCAACAAGCCTTATTTTTTCATTGTTTCCTCTATGGATTTTGCGCAGAATAATATGTCGTTTATACTCTCCGCCTAGCATTTTTTTCTTTTAATTTTGTGCATAGTAATTTGTCTATACACAGCAGCGAACATAGCCTATTTTTGTAACAGTATTTCTCTTGTTTACGCTCTGAATTGACAAGCCTTATTTTTTCATTGTTTCCTCTATGGATTTGCGCAGAATGTTATGTCGTTTATACTCATTTAAGCCTTTTTTTGTCTAATTAGTCCAGTCATCAGTGAACATAGCCTATTTTTGTAATCATTCCTCTTATTTATGCTCCAAATAGACCCTTTTTATTTTCCTGGTTTTCTCTATGGATTTATACAGAAAGTTATGTCGCTTATACTCTCATTCTAGCATTTTCTTTTCTTCTAATTAGTCCATATAAAAGTCAATCGAACATCCCTATTTTTGTAGCAATTTCTCTTATTTATGATCTGAATAGATGACCTTTTTTTTTTCTTTCCTCTATTGATTTGCGCAGAAAGTCGTGTCGTTTATACTCCCATCAGATGTGCCTTTGTTTCCTTGTGTTCTGTATGTATGTTCCTTATGTATCCGTATTGAAAGGTGTCTCGGTTCATGGCTTATAACTTGCGCCTTTCCCTCTTGTATATTGTTTCTTGTATATATATATTTATACAGTATACTTGACCCCTCGTTGCTGCGTCTCAGGCCTGTATTGTCAGATGTTTCAGGCTATCATGTCAAGTATTTCCAAGGGTCACAAATTCGGAATGAGAAGGAGGAAGAGGAGGAGGATGAGAAAGGAAGGAAGGAAGGAGAGGAAGAAAGAGAAAGGGGGAAGGAAGAAAGAGAGAAAGGAGAAAGGAAGGAAAGAATGAAAGGAAGGAATGAAGGAAATGAGAAAGGAAGGAAGGAAAGAAAGAAAGGAGAAAGGAAGGAAAGAAGGAAGAAAGAGATAAAGGAAAGAAAGAGAAAGGGGAAAGGAAGGAAGGAAGGAAAGCAAGAAAAGAGAAAGGAAGGAAGGAAGGAAGGAAAGCAAGAAAGAGAGAAAGGAGAAAGGAAGGAAAGCAAGAAATAGAAAAGTGAAAGAAAGAAAGGAAGGAAGGAAAGCAAGAAAGAGAGAAAGGAAGGAAGGAAGGAAAGAAAGAGAGAAAGGGGAAAGGAAGGCAGGAAGGAAAGAGAGAAAGGAGAAAGGAAGGAAGGAAAGAAAAAGAAAGAAAGAAAGGGAGAAGGGAAGAAAGGAGGACACAGAGATTCACTTTGTTTGTGTCTGCTGAAGCTGTTTTTTTATTTTTTATTATTTTTTATTTTTTACATAGAGAGGTCAGGGAGGGAGTATTGAGACCCTTTGTAACATAAGGCTAATACTGATTCCTGCTCTTTGATAGGCTAGTGACATAATTTACTAGTTTGTGTACATGTGTCCGTGTCGAAGCCTTTGTTTTTTTTACATAGAGAGGTGAGGAGGGGAGGAATGAGACCCTTTGTAAAATAAGATGATTGCTGGTTCCTGTTCTTTGATAGGCTAATGACACTGTTTACTTGCTATAGATGTTTCTGTACTAAAGTCTTTATTTTCATTTTTATTCCTTATGAGACGAGGAAGGAAAGGTAGCCAGCTCCATTTGTTTATTAATAAGAAAACTACTAATTCCTGATGTTCGACAGACTAGTGACATTGTTTAGTAGTTTGTTTACGAGGTTATGTGCTGGGTGCCTCTGTCTTATTATTTTTTACATGAGACGAGAAAGGAAAAGTTGTAACGACCCTTTGTAACATAAGAAAACTACCAATTCCTGCTGTTCAATAGACTAGTAATGATATTGTTACTAGTTTGTTTACAAGGTTATGTGCTGGCGCCTCTTGTCTTATTTTTTTTTACATGAGACGAGAAAGGAAAAGTTGTAACGACCCTTTGTAACATAAGAAAACTACCGATTCCTGCTGTTCAATAGACTAGTAATGATATTGTTTACTAGTTTGTTTACAAGGTTATGTGCTGGTGTCTGTCTTATTTTTTTTTACTTGAGATGAGAAAGGAAAAGCTGTAACGACCCTTTGTAACATAAGAAGAACTACTAATTCCTGATGTTCGACAGACTGGTGACATTGTTTACTAGTGTGTTTACAAGGTTATGTGCTGGCTCGTCTGTCTTATTTTTTTTTTACACGAGAGGAGGAAGGAGAAGTAGTTGTCGATAGCTTTGTAACATAAGAAAAACTACTAATTCCTGATGTTCGACAGACTAGTGACATTGTTTACTAGTGTGTTTACAAGATTATGTGCTGGCGCCTCTGTCTTATTTTTTTTTTACACGAGAGGAGGAAGGAGAAGTAGTTGTCGATAGCTTTGTAACATTAGAAAAACTACCGATTCCTGATGTTCGACAGACTGGTGACATTGTTTACCAGTGTGTTTACAAGGTTATGTGCTGGCACCTCTGTCTTATTTTTTTTTTACATGAGAGGAGGAAGGAGAAGTAGTTGTCGATAGCTTTGTAACATAAGAAAAACTACTAATTCCTGATGTTCGACAGACTAGTGACATTGTTTACTAGTGTGTTTACAAGGTTATGTGCTGGCGCCTCTGTCTTATTTTTTTTTTACATGAGAGGAGGAAGGAGAAGTAGTTGTCGATAGCTTTGTAATATTAGAAAAACTACTGATTCCTGCTCTTTGATAGACTAGTGACATTGTTTACTAGCTTGTTTATATTTGTCTGTGCTGAAGCCTGTATTGTTTTTTGTTTGCATAAGAGAGGAAGGGAAGATAGTCCCAATCCTTTGTATAATTAATAATAAGAAAACTACCGATTCCTGCTCTATGATCGACTAGTGACATTGTTTACTAGCTCATCTATATTTGTCTGTGCTGAAGCCTCTATTGTTTTTTGTTTACATAAGAGAGGAAGGGAAGGTAGTCACAATCCTTTGTATAATAAGAAAACTACAAATTCCTGCTCTATGATCGACTAGTGACATTGTTTACTAGCTCATTTATATTTTTCCGTGCTGAAGCCTGTACTGTTTTTTGTTTACATAAGAGGGGAAGGGAAGGTAGTCACAATCCTTTGTATAATAAGAAAACTACAAATTCCTGCTCTTTGATAGACTAGTGACACAATTTACGAGCTCATTTATATTTGTCTGTGCTGAAGCCTCTATTGTTTTTTGTTTACATGTAGGGTTGCACCGATTAATCGGCAGGTAATCGGTAATCGGCCTTATCGGCCATTTTGCCGATTAATCGGTAATCGGCCTTTCGGCCGATTAATCGGGCCGATTATCAAAATTTTTTTCTCTCTTTTATGGTGCAATGTACATAACACTATCATTAATATTGAATTATGGCAGTAATTATGGCAACTTGATTAACTCAGTTTCTTAAATATTTTATATATACTCATTCATTAATTATTTGAGAGATATATTTCGCGGTCATTCCTTTCCCCTTCATTAGGCAAACATGAATCAATACCTACTCAAGAACTTTTTTTCCCCAAAAACTATGGCAGATGGCAGACAGTGTATGGCAGATGGCAAACGCGTGCCAAATTATGGCAGAATTCCATAATTATGGCAGACAGCGCAACACTGGCCGGTGGTCATTGATGTTCACCGTACTGGTACTGGACACGTTCTGTTACAGAGTTCGTATGATACCCTCATACCATTTTCAGTTTTACCTAATTGATGGACAATATTTATGTAACTTTTTCATCATTGTAGCTACACAAAGCTATTATTTAATCAAATTAATATATACGTAATCATTCTGCATATTTTATAGTATACTAATAGAAAAATTAGAACAAGCGTGTTTTTAGATTAGAATTAAGCTAACACAGTGTAAAACACAGTAAATCAGAACAAGACGTGAGAGATTGATAAACTCTCTGTACACTATCATTTCTAGTAGCATCTGTATATACGTACGATCACCACAAGAACGAGAAAACTGACAAATTTTAACATTAAAATCAGGATGTTGCCAAATCATAAGTAACAAATTACAAGAAGTATTTGCTCTCCATACAAAAGATGACAGCTGCCCAGTAAACAAAGTTGTAAACATGAGAGTAGAGGTATGTCTCTAACTTTGTGATATCAGTATCCACTCCAGTAATAATATTAATATTAATCTCATTTACAATTTCAAAGTAATCGGCCGATTAATCGGTATCGGCCGATTATTGGCAACCGATTAATCGGTAATCGGTAATCGGCCCAACTGCTTATCGGTGCAACCCTATTTACATGAGAGAGGAAGGGAAGGTAGTCACAATCCTTTGTATAATAAGAAAACTACAAATTTCTGCTCTTTGATAGACTAGTGACATTGTTTACTAGCTCGTTTATATTTTTCCATGCTGAAGCCTGTACTGTTTTTTGTTTACATAAGAGAGGAAGGGAAGGTAGTCACAATCCTTTGTATAATAAGAAAACTACAAATTTCTGCTCTTTGATAGACTAGTGACAGTGTTTACTAGCTCATTTATATTTTTCCGTGCTGAAGCCTGTACTGTTTTTTGTTTACATAAGAGGGGAAGGGAAGGTAGTCACAATCCTTTGTATAATAAGAAAACTACAAATTCCTGCTCTTTGATAGACTAGTGACATTGTTTACTAGCTCGTTTATATTTTTCCGTGCTGAAGCCTGTACTGTTTTTTGTTTACATAAGAGAGGAAGGGAAGGTAGTCACAATCCTTTGTATAATAAGAAAACTACAAATTCCTGCTCTTTGATAAACTAGTGACACAATTTACGAGCTCATTTATATTTGTCTGTGGTAAAGCCTGTATTGTCTTTTGTTTACATAAGAGAGCAAAGGAAGGTAGTCGACTCCACTGTATAATAAGAAAACTACCAATTCCTGCTGTTCGATAGACTAGTGGTGTCATCGTTTGCTTGCCTGTATGTATGTCTCTGTGCAGCGCCTTTACTGTCAAACATTTTTTACATATGACCGGATAGGGAAGGTTGTTGTGGTTCTCTGTAAACATAAGACTACTATATTGCTGGTTCCTGCTATTCAATAAACTAGAAAGGCTGTCTGATACTTGCTTTACAGTCTACAGTGGCTCTCCTAAAACACACTACCCCTCCCCTTAACCTGGTAGCAGCAGGGATCATGTTTCTTAATGGTCCCTCTAAGCGAGAAAAATGAGAAAAAATCACCCCTCACACAAACCATTTCATAATATATGTCCAAGCATTTGTGATCAGATTATGTATCATCTATTTTGGGGGGTTTAAGTCATGGCACAAATTTGGCCCGTTGCTGCTACACGGTAAAGCCACAAATTTGGCCCGTCACTGCTACACGGTAAAGCCACAAATTTGGCCCGTCGCTGCTACACGGTAAAGCCACAAATTTGGCCCGTCGCTGCTACACGGTAAAGCCACAAATTTGGCCCGTCACTGCTACACGGTAAAGCCACAAATTTGGCCCTTCCCTGCTACACGGTAAAGCCACAAATTTGGCCCGTCACTGCTACACGGTAAAGCCACAAATTTGGCCCGTCACTGCTACACGGTAAAGTCACAAATTTGGCCCGTCACTGCTACACGGTAAAGCCACAAATTTGGCCCGTCACTGCTACACGGTAAAGCCACAAATTTGGCCCGTCACTGCTACACGGTAAAGCCACAAATTTGGCCACAAATTTGGCCCGTCACTGCTACACGGTAAAGCCACAAATTTGGCCCGTCACTGCTACACGGTAAAGCCACAAATTTGGCCCGTCACTGCTACACGGTAAAGTCACAAATTTGGCCCGTCACTGCTACACGGTAAAGTCACAAATTTGGCCCGTCACTGCTACACGGTAAAGCCACAAATTTGGCCCGTTGCTGCTACACGGTAAAGCCACAAATTTGGCCCGTTGCTGCTACACGGTTAATGACAAGTATTTTAGTTTTTTTGTGTGTGATTAGAGGCACCCCCTCTCCCTCTTTTCCTTCCCCCTATAGCCCCCCTCATTCCTTTTGAAAAACAACAACAAAAAGTTCCCCCTTCCATAGCCAACCCATTCATTTTAAAACATTTGTATTTATTTCTCTTTGCACAACTTCAGCTTCCTTTTGCATTACGTCCCTTTGAAAACAATAAAAAAAGTCCCTCCTTCCATACCCAACCCATTCATTTTAAAGCATTTGTATTTATTTCTCTCTGCACAACTTCAGCCTCCCTTTGCTCTGAGTCTTTAAAAAACAACAATGAAAAGTACCTCCTTCCATAGTCAGTCCATTCATTTTAAAGCATTCATGTTTCTTTCTCTTCGCACAACCTCAGTTTCCCTCAGAAAAACAATAAAGAGTCCCCATCCTCCATAGCCCATTCATTTTAAAGCATTTGTATTTCTTTTTCTCTGTACAATCTCGGCTTCCCTTTGAAAAAACAATAAAAAAGTTCCCCCTTCCATAGTCAGCCCATTCATTTCAAAGCATTCATAAATCTTTTTCTATGTACAACCTCAGCTTCCCATTGCACCAAATATCTATGGAAAAAAAAAACTGCCATTGGTTTGAAAATTCAATTCCCTGACCATCATTATAGGTAGATAAGGTCACAGTTCTGTATTTTAGCTTTCCGATAATAATGTAAACTTTCCAAAATGTCTGCCAGGTGTCTTATATAATTGTGTGTGTGTGTGGGATGCAAGTTTTATACAGCCTTTGAAGATGGTTAGCTAGTAGGTCAACTTAATACACCTTAGTCTACCTACCAACATTTTCATTTTCATTCTTTCTTTTTATGTACATAGATCCCAAACATTATTAACCCGGTAGCAGCGGGGATCATGTTTCTTAATGGTCCCTCTAAGCGAGAAAAATGAGAAAAAATCATCACTCACGCAAACCATCTCATAATATATATCAAAGCATTTGTGATCAGTTTATGTATCTTCTATTTTGGGAGATTTATATCATGGCACAAATTTGGCCTGTCGCTGCTACACGGTAAAGCCACAGATTTTGCCCGTTGCTGCTACACGGTAAAGCCACAAATTTGGCCCGTCGCTGCTACATGGTAAAGCCACAAATTTGTCCCGTCGCTGCTACACGGTAAAGCCACAAATTTGTCCCGTCGCTGCTACATGGTAAAGCCACAAATTTGTCCCGTCGCTGCTACACGGTAAAGCCACAAATTTGTCCCGTCGCTGCTACACGGTAAAGCCACAAATTTGGCCCGTCGCTGCTACACGGTAAAGCCACAAATTTGGCCCGTCGCTGCTACCGGGTTAAGGGTCATTATGGTTATGGGATAGTTTAATTTGTCTTGAAGGATTAACTTGTGTATTCTGCTTTTCTTTCAGTGTATTTATTATTTATTGCAGTGGTCCGAAACATTATTAAGAGTTGTTATGGTTGTGGAATAATCTGTAATTTGTCTCGAAAGATTAATTTGTGGCTAATCTTCTGTCTTTCTTTAAGTGTAATTATCTATATTTATCGCACTGGTCCGAAATATTAAGGGTCGTTATGATTTTTATATCGTAATTTGTCTCGAAGGATTAATTTGTGTCTAATCTTGTCTTCCTTTCAGTGTGTACTTATTCATTATCATATTGGTCCAAAATATTAAAAGCCGTTATGATTATGATATCGTAATTTAATTTGTCTCGGGAGGTTCAATTTATGTCTGACCTTGTTACGTTTAAAAATATGACCTAACGTTGCTATGGAAGGAAAGGGGGCGGGGCTTAGGAACCAACTTAGCGTGAATTGACTATCGTTGTGGGTCAGTCATAGATACGTGTCTGCCTCTAGGGAAAGTACGTAGCTGGCACTAGTACAATATAAGAAGAAAAAAAGAAAAAGATTGAAAAGAAGTGGAAGAAAAACAACAAAAGATGAATATAGATTTGAAAAAGAAAGTGTGGCCTTAATAATGGACGCTGGAAATTAAACTAAAATGAGGAAGGCTGAGGAAGGAAGAAGAAAAAGATTAAAAAGAAAAACATTAGTAATAAGTATGAAGTAGTGGAAGAAAAACAACAAGATGAATATAGATTTGAAAAAGAAAGTGTGGCCTTAATAAATGGACGGAGGAAATGAAACCAAAGGAGGGAGGCTGAGGAAGGAAGAAGAAAAAAGAAAAAAAATGATTAAAAAGAAAAACATGGATAAAAAGTATGAAGGAAAAGAAAACAACAAAAGAATAATAATATAAGTTTGAAAAAGAAAAATATGTGTATCTTCCAATTTCTTTTATATAATTTGGTAGCGAATAGGATTTTTTTTAGTTACTCATAATTTCCCGTTGAGTTGTAGGGGACACCAGCAGCGGGATGTGTTCATTCATATATTGCACTTGGTTTTATTTATGTACATGATGACTGTTTATTTTCATGTAGGAAACTGGAAAAAATCTGCAATATAACAAGGTATCGATATATATGTGACTTTCTTTTAACCTCTTATGGTGTAGCGAGCGAGCGAGCGAGAGAGAGAGAGAGAGAGAGAGAGAGAGAGAGAGAGAGAGAGAGAGAGAGAGAGAGAGAGAGAGAGAGAGAGAGAGAGAACCAGGAGCAAGAACAGAGAACATAAATCAAGAAATAACAGACAGAGAACCAGGTAAAAACAGACAGAACCAAGAAACCAGGAAATAACTTTTTTTTTTTTTTTTTCGGTATTTCGTTGGGGATATACCACAAGGTAGAGAGAGATGCCCAATGCTTTAAGTGGAGGCCCAACAAACGGGGCTGGGGTGACGGAAAGAGCCCACCTTTACATTCCCAATGGCACCGGTAAGGACTCGAACCTATACGCTCCAGCATCTCGCCGGCACGCAATAATTAAGGCGGAGACGGTAACCACTGGGCCACGGGAACCCCCAACAATGGAGAAACAAACTTTTCTCACGTTTTAGTTGTTTTGGCTTACTCAGATGGTTTATTTATTTATCTGTCCCTCTATCTATTCATCCTTATCTATCTATCTATCTATTTTGTATCCCCGTTAAAAAGGGTCATAACCAAGACCAAGACCAAATTTCGTCTTCCCGCGCGCGTCAGTTTTTCTGACTTGTGGTTCGTGAGCGCGCGTGTTCGTGGATTTCTTGACGATTTTCCAGCTTCTACAACTTATTTCGTCCATGGTAAGTTTATGAGGTGACTTTTTTTTATGTCAGTGAGCTTTATAGTCTGCTGACAGATGTTACTGTTGGTGTTGATCTTGTTTTTCTTTTAATTTCCTAGCCTTTACGTAGGTATCTTACATCGTCCATGGCAAGCTGGTGACGTGACTTTTTTGTTAGAGACATTTGTAGCTGCTGGAAATGTATAGACAATGCACAGATATATGATAGCTTGCAATTTATATCTGTACTTTTTATTCAATTCTACGGCAATGAAGATGACTTTGTGTTATTAGGGAGCTTTTCAGCCTCAAAAATGTAATGGGCATGTAGCAAAGAAGCTTAACAGACGAAGAAATAGATAAACGATGGCTTCCAATTCACATAGGTACTTTTTTTCAATTCTACGGCAATAAAAATGACTTTGTGTTATTAGAGAGCTTTTCAGCCTCAAAAATGTTATGGTCATGTAACAAAGAAGCTTAACAGACGAAGAAATAGATAAACGATAGCTTCCAATTCACATAGGTACTTTTTTTCAATTCTACGGGAATAAAGATGATTTTGTGTTATTAGCGAGCTTTTCAGCCTCAAACATGTAATGGTCATGTATCAAAGAAGCTTAACAGACGAAGAAATAGATAAACGATAGCTTCCAATTCACATAGGTACTTTTCTTTTCAATTCTACGGTAATATAGGTGACGTTTTTATTACAACAGAACGCTAGAAACAAAAAAAAGCAAGGGGAGAAGAGGAGGAAGAAAACATTTGCAAACTTTTACATACGTAGCCTAATAGACGAAGACGCTTCCAATTCACATAGGTACTTTTCTTTTCAATTCTACGGTAATACAGGTGACGTTTTTATTACAATAGAACGCTAGAAACAAACAAAAAAAGTAACGGGAGAAGAGGAGAAAGAAAACATTTAGAAACTTTTACATACGTAGCCTAATAGACGAAGACATTTCCAATTCACATAGGTACTTTTCTTTTCAATTCTACGGTAATATAGGTGACGTTTTTATTACAATAGAACGCTAGACACACAAAAAATAAGAGGAGAAGAGGAGAAAGAAAACATTTAGAAACTTTTACATACGTAGCCTAATAGACGAAGACACTTTCAATTCACATAGGTACTTTTCTTTTCAATTCTACGGTAATATAGGTGACGTTTTTATTACAATAGAACGTTAGAAACAAACAAAAAAAGTAAGAGGAGAAGAGGAGAAAGAAAACATTTACAAACTTTTACATACGTAGCCTAATAGACGAAGACACTTCCAATTCACATAGGTACTTTTCTTTTCAATTCTACGGTAATATAGGTGACGTTTTTATTACAACAGAACGTTAGATACAAAAAAAAAAAGTAACTGGAGAAAGAGGAAGAAAACATTTACAAACTTTTACATACGTAGCCTAATAGACGAAGACACGTGACTACGATAACTTGATAATGACTGTGATGTTTTAGTTGGTTTTCATTTACTTAGGTTTATTTATTTATATATCCGTCCCTTTATCCATCTATCTATCTTTCTATCTATCCATCTATCTATTTGTCTGTCAAAAAGCTTATGTCAACTTCAAAACACTTTCCGTATTCTACTAATGTATTCTTGTTTTAGTTCGTTTTCGTTTATTTAGTAGGTTTATCTATCTGTTCTTTTATCAATATCTATCTATCTATCTGTATGTATCTACCTATCTATCTATCTATCTATCTATCTATATCTGTCCTTTTATCAATATCTATCTATTTATCTGTATGTATCTACCTATCTATCTATCTATCTATCTATCTATCTATCTATCTGTCAACAAGCTTATTACAGTACAACGTTCTAGTGAAATATATTAATTTGTTTCAGACTTTCGATTGATTTTCGTTTACTTAAGTTTATTTATCTATCTGTTCCTTTATTTCTGTATCTGTCTATTTATATACCAATAAACTTATAACAACTCAGTTTTCTAATGTAATATAAGAATTTATTTTAGTTGATTTTCATTGTAGGTGGAATATTGATCTATCTA
Organism: Eriocheir sinensis; assembly: GCF_024679095.1. Taxonomy (NCBI): domain Eukaryota; kingdom Metazoa; phylum Arthropoda; class Malacostraca; order Decapoda; family Varunidae; genus Eriocheir; species Eriocheir sinensis. The sequence continues at coordinate 17,434,910 of NC_066532.1, read as the reverse complement.
GCCTTTTATGTATTCATCGAAGTATTGGTTTATATATCAAGAGCCTTACAACAACTCAGCGTTCTAGTGTAATATAAGAACTTGTAGCACTATATTTCGTTCTTTCTCCGTCTTGCAAACGTTTGATCAGTTTTTTTCTTTCCCTGTTAACTCCTTCCTTTCCCTCTTACTCGAAAAAAAGCATTTATAGTACCGGCATATATTTCTTCTCAATTTTCGTCGTTTTCGTTTCTGTATCACACTTCGAGCACAATCTTCAGGCGGTTTTTTTATGTGCAGTTATTTTCCGTAAGGTTCTCGTGCTTCCGTCTCTACAATTCGTTCATGGCATCTAGGCTATAGCTCAGTCGTTCCTTCCCTCAAAAGTCTTCAAGTAGAGTCCAATATTGTTTCGTAGTTTCGTTTCTCTCTTCACAATTTTGAGCACATCCGCAACCGCTCTCATGTTTTAGTTGTTCTTCCCTTAGTCTATATATACCAAGTCAAGTCACTCTGCTTCAAAACTGCGACCGGTACGCGCAGGAGGCGGTTTTGGTGCGGAGCAGCGGGATGACGTCACTTGGAGCCAAAAAAAAAGTACCCGCCAGTTCAGGGGTGACTAGAGTTGGGGCTGTATGTGCACTCTGGATGTGCATTCTCGCCTTCTTTCACAGCGCGTTCAGGCAAGCCACTGACGAAAAAATATGTCTTTTTATTGTGCTATGCGTGACTGTAATTTCAATGACTACAAACGGCGGGATGGGGTGTGAGGGAGGGCATGTTGAAGTGATTGATTTAAATTAGTACGCCTTTCCTCGTTTTCTCTAAATCCCTGTTTCTACATTCTCTAGTTTGGCTCCCAGCAGTGTCACGCATTAACCACGCCTCGGCCGTGTCTCCTCCCACAAACCTGCGCGTGACTTGACTTGGTGTATATAGACTTAGGTTCTTCCGTCTATTCATTTCGCTCATGGCAGCTATAGTTGATTCGTTCCTTCCGTCAAAAGCCCATATTCTCAAACATTTCTCTACTTACACACCCACATTTCATAAAGTTTCCATGGAGCAGTGGTCACCGTGCATGGCTACGACTCCGCGGGTCTGGCTGGGTTCGAATCCTGGTCCGGGCAATCGGCGTGCAGTCCACCCAGCTCTTCATCCTCCCTTGCGGGCTTTTTTTTTTTTATTACTATTTTTTTTTTACAACAAAGGAGACAGCTGAAGAGCACAAAAAAAGGAAACAATAATAAAAAAAAAAGCCCGCTACTCGCTGCTCCTACAAAAAAGAATCAAAAGAGGTGGCCGAAAGAGAGGTCAATTTCGGGAGGAGAGGTCGATAAATGGTTACCTGGGGAAACTTGGGGAAGGTAAACTGTGGTAACCCAGATTTCACATTAACCCGCGTGGTTTTTACTCACCACAGACTCAAAGGGCCAACGGATCGGAGATGAGCACCGCAACCACGCGCAGCTATAGCTTATGCACCCACCTTTACCCTTTTTTTTTTTGTAGAGGAGGTTGTGTTAGTATTTCCATGGGTAGTTTTCTGAGGCTAGTGATAGTTTGACAAGACTTCTGCGCTATGGACCTAAATAAACACTAATGGGTACCCGACTAACCTTCTTTGTGGCCTTGATGATTATTTGTTGTGGGTACCGAGAGCGTCAGAGAATATACGGACACAGTTTTTGTTCAGTAGTAGGTCTCTCTCTCTCTCTCTCTCTCTCTCTCTCTCTCTCTCTCTCTCTCTCTCTCTCTCTCTCTCTCTCTCTCTCTCTCTCTCTCTCTCTCTCTCTCTCTCTCTCTCTCTCTCTCTCTCTCTCTCTCTCTCTCTCTCTCTCTCTCTCTCTCTCTCTCTCTCTCTCTCTCTCTCTCTCTCTCCCGTACTCCTAAAAGCAACCTGTCCGTAGAGGTATAAATGTGAGAAAAGAGGAGGAGGAGGAGGAGGAGGAGGAGGAAGAGGAAGAGGAGGAGGAGGAGGTAAGACAGGAACGTTTACTACCAACATCCATTTTGCAGGAGAAAGAAAATAAAGATGTTGGGTTCGTGTGTATGTATGTATGTACGTGTGTATGTATGTATGTATGTATGTGTGTGTTTGTGTTTTAGTATGTACGGTATGTATGTGTGTATGTGTGTATTTCTCTTTTTCTTTCTCTCTCTCTTTCATCCCTTCCTTTTTCTTCCTTTCTCTTCTTTTTTTATCCTACACTTTCCCTTACGTCTTATCCCCTTCCTCCTCTTCTCTTCCTTTCCATTTCTTTCTCTCCCTCCTTTCTCTTCTCGTCTTCCTTTCCCATCCCTTCCTTTTCCTTCCTTTCTCTTCCTTTCAATTCCTTTTTTATCCTACATTTTCCCTTTCCTCTTATCCCCTTCCTCCTCTTCTCTTCCTTTCCCTTTCTTTCTCTCCCTCCTTTCCCTTCTCGTCTTCCTTTCCCATTCCTTCCCTTTCCTTCCTTTCTCTTCCCTTCAATTCCTTTTTTATCCTGCACTTTCCCCTTTCGTCTTATCCCCTTCCTCCTCTTCTCTTCCTTTCCCTTCCTTTCTCTCCCTCCTTTCCCTTCTCGTCTTCCTTTCCCATTCCTTCCCTTTCCTTCCTTTCTCTTCCCTTCAATTCCTTTTTTATCCTACATTTTCCCTTTCCTCTTATCCCCTTCCTCCTCTTCTCTTCCTTTCCCTTTCTTTCTCTCCCTCCTTTCCCTCTTCGTCTTCCTTTCCCATTCCTTCCCTTTCCTTCCTTTCTCTTCCCTTCAATTCCTTCTTTATCCTGCACTTTCCCTTTCCTCTTATCCCCTTCCTCCTCTTCTCTTCCTTTCCCTTTCTTTCTCTCCCTCCTTTCCCTTCTCGTCTTCCTTTCCCATTCCTTCCCTTTCCTTCCTTTCTCTTCCCTTCAATTCCTTTTTTATCCTGCACTTTTCCTTTTCGTCTTATCCCCTTCCTCCACTTCTCTTCCTTTCCCTTTCTTTCTCTCCCTCCTTTCCCTTCTCGTCTTCCTTTCCCATCCCTTCCCTTTCCTTCCTTTCTCTTCCCTTCAATTCCTTTTTTATCCTGCACTTTTCCTTTTCGTCTTATCCCCTTCCTCCCCTTCTCTTCCTTTCCCTTTCTTTCTCTCCCTCCTTTCCCTTCTCGTCTTCCTTTCCCATTCCTTCCCTTTCCTTCCTTTCTCTTCCCTTCAATTCCTTTTTTATCCTGCACTTTTCCCTTTTCGTCTTATTCCCCTTCCTCCCTTTCTCTTCCTTTCCCTTTCTTTCTCTCCCTCCTTTCCCTTCTCGTCTTCCTTTCCCATTCCTTCCCTTTCCTTCGCTTTCATATCTTTCCCTTCCCTCCTCTTTCCTTCTCTTCCTGTCCCTCACGATCCCTTCCTTCCCTCCCTTGCCCTATCCTTTCGCTTCCCATCCCTTTATTCCCATTCCCTTCCCTTCCCTTCCCTCCCTTTTCTTCCCTCCCTTCTGCAGTACCATCCTTCTCTCCCTCCCTCCCTCTCACTCTGACAGCCATCAACACTAGCAGAAAAACTCTTTACAAATCTCAAGTCTTCTTTATACGTCACCAACAGACAAGGAGAGAAAGAAAGAGCTGAAAGGGAAGAGGAACTCGCTGTATTCAGAGTGGTGAGCGATGGGGGTGGTGGTGGTGATGGTGGTGGTGGTGGTGGTGAGGGAAGGGAGAGAGGGGTGGAGAAACCGGAGAGGGGAAGGGAAAAGGGAGGAAAGAAGAGGAGGGAAGGGAAAGGATAGGAAAGAAAGGGAAGAGAAGAGAAGGGAAGGGAAGGGAAAGGAAATGATAGGAAAGGAAAGAGAAGGAATGGGAAGAAACGAAAGAAAGGGAGGTGAAGGGAAAGGAAGGGAAGGGAAGGGAAGAGAAAGAAAGGGAAGTAGAGGGAAAGGAAAGGATAGGAAAGGAAAGATAAGGAATGGGAAGAAACGAAAAAAGGGAAGAGAAGGGAAACGAAGGGAAGGGAACGGAAAGGAAAGGAAAGGAAAGGAAAGGAAAGGAAAGGAAAGGAAGGGAAGGGAAAAGGACGGAATTGAAGGAAAGGGAAGGGAAGGGAAAGGGACGGAATTGAAGGAAAGGGAAGAGAAGGGAAAGAATAGGAAAGGAAAGAGAAGGAATGGGAAGAAACGAAGGGAAAGGAAGGGAGGGAAAGGGAAGGGAAGGGAAGAGAAAGGATAGGAAAGGAAAGAGAAGGAATGGGAAGAAACGAAGGAAGGGAAGGGAAGGGAAAGGTAAGGTCAGGTAAGGGAAGAAAGGTCAGGTAAGGTAAGGTCAGGTAAGGTAAGGTCAGGTAAGGTAAGGTAAAGTTAGAAAAGGGAATTAAAATATACTACAACCACACATATTTCTCTTTCTCCTTCTTGCAACCACAACATGGGACAGGAAAACAGCATATGGTGGTATATTAATAGATATGAATGGGTACTATATGCTAAGGGACAGATCCATTAGTAAACTCCACTCTTGTTTGTCATGACTGGGAGGTGGAAGAGGGGATGTGGAAGTGCTTGGTGATGGGTGGATGAAGTGGTGTGGATGCTGCTATACGTGGGAGGTGTGGGAGATGAGTGATGCTGGTCCCTGGGAGATAAGGATGCTAGGTTGAAGATGAAGGATGCTGGGATGGGAGATGGAGGTGTTGATTGAATATATGCCCTTCTTTACTTTCCCTTTCTCTTCCCTTTCCCTTTTCTTCCCTTCCCTTTCCATTCCATTCCATTCTTTTCTTTTCTTTTCCTTCCCTTTCCCATCCCCCTTCTTTCTTTCTTTCCATACCCTTTCTTTCCCTTCTCTCTTCTTTTCTTTTCTTTCCTTTTCCTTCCTTCCCCTTCCTTCCTTTCTTTTCCCTCCCTTTCCTTCCCTTCCTTCCCCTATATTCCATTCCCTTCTCTTTCCTTCTCTTCTTCCTTTCCCTTCCCTTCCCTTTCCTTCCCTTCTCTTTCCTGCTCCTTTTTCCTTCATTTTTCTCTCCCACTCTTTATCCTTTCCCTTTCCTTTTCTTTCTTCCTCATTTTCTCCTCCTTTCTTCCTTTCTTTTCCCTCCCTTTCCTTCCCCTATATTCCATTCCCTTCTCTTTCCTTCTCTTCTTCTTCCTTTCCCTTCTTTCCTTCCTTTCCTTTCCCTTTCTATTCCCTTCGCTTCTTTGTCCTCTTTCCTTTCCCTTCTCCTTTTTCCTTCCCTTTTCTTTCCCACTTTCCTTTCCCTTTCCTTTTCTTTCTTCTTCATTTCCTTCCCCTTCCTTCCTTTCTTTTCCCTCCCTTTCCTTCCCTTTACATTCCATTCCCTTCTCTTTCCTTCTCTTCTTCTTCCTTTCCCTTCCCTTTCCTTCCCTTTCCTCCCATCTAAGCTACCACCCACGTCTCCCTCCCCTACACACACACACACACACACACACACACACACACACACAGACCTCGAAACACCGCAAGCACATCCCTTAGAGTAACTTAACCACGCCCACACCATCTTGGCACTCATTCACCCACGCAGGCTCCCCTCCGATTGGCTAGTACCTCTGGAGACTCGTTTCGTGAGTGGCCGAGGCTGGCGAGGGGGCGGGGTCGAAGGGAAGGGGCTAGCCAATGAGCCTCGGTGATCCTGGTTCTTTTATTCCGGCGGCTCGCTTGACTGCCTCTCTTGCCTCTCAGCCTCAGTGTTACGGTGTCTGTCACGTTGTGGAGACGGGTGTGCTGTGTGTGTCTGTGTGTGTGTGTGTGTGTGTGTTGGGGAAGGCTTCGTGTGCGTTTGTGTGTACGTGTTTTGTTCTTACCTGTGTTTCCACCTGTGTTTTTTTTATATATATACCTGGCAGTGTTTGTTTGTTTGTTTGTTCATGTGTTAAGTTTGTGTTTTTTAAGTTTGGCATACGTGGGTTGTGTGTGTGTGTGTGTGTGTGTGGCTGAGAGAGAGAGAGAGAGAGTGTGTTAGTCCGAGCTCTAACCGTGTTCACAAACAAAACATCTTAGAACACCTATTTGACAAGCTTCTCTCTCTTTGTCTTTATCTATCTCTATATCTATCTCTCTGTGTGTTAGTTAGTGCGCTGATCATTAATGCAAGACTTCAGTCACTTAGTTATTCTTTGCTACCACCTACATATTTATTCGTTAACATCTTCAAGTAAAAGTTAGGTTAGGTAAGAAGGCAAGGTAAAGGTTAGGTTAGGTAAAGGTTAGGTTAGGTATAGGTCCGGTAAGGTAAGGTTAGATTAGGTAAGGTAAGGTTAGGTTTGGTTAGGTAAAGATAGGTTAGGATAGGTTAGGTAACGTAAAGGTCAGGTAAGGTAAGGTTGGGTCAGGTTAGATTAGGTAAGGTAAGGTTAGGTTTGATTAAGTTAGGTAAGGTAAAGGTCAGGTAAGGTAAGGTTGGGTCAGGTTAGATTAGGTAAGGTAAGGTTAGGTTTGGTTAAGTTAGGTAAGGATAGGTTAGGTAAGGTAAAGGTCAGGTAAGGTAAGGTTGGGTTAGGTTAAGTAAGGTAAAGTAAAGTTAAGTAAGGGAAGAAAAATATATTATAACTACACATATTTCTCTTTCTCTTTCTTGCAATCACAACAAATCACTTCTTGGGCTCACATATCTTTCCTCTCTATGTTTGGTTATAAATAAGAAAACAAAACACTGGTAGGCAGGCATTTATTAACAAGCGAGTAATGGTAGGATAGGAAACCGTGTGTGTGTGTGTGTGTGTGTGTGTGTGTGTGTGTGTGTGTGTGTAGAGAGAGAGAGAGAGAAAGGAGAAATGAATGGGAATGCAGAAGGGGAGAAAGGGAAGGGAAAGGGAGGGAAAATAATGGAATGGAATGGAAAAGAAGGAAAGAAAGTATAGAAGAGAAGGGAAAGGAAAGGGAGGGAAAAGAAGGAAAGAAAGTATAGAAGGAAAAGGAAAGGAAGGGAAGAGAATGGAATGGAAAAGAAGGAAAAGAAGTAGAAGAGAAGGGAAAGGAAAGGGAGGGAAAAAAATGGCATGGAATGGAATGGAAAAGAAGGAACGGAAGAGGAAAGAAAGTAGAAGAGAATGAAAGAGAAGGGAATGGAAGGGATAGTGAAAAGGAGGGATAGAAGGGATGTGTGTGTGTGTGTGAGAGAGAGAGAGAGAGAGAGAGAGATCCAACAGCCATCTCCTTGAAACAGATACAAAAGATAACCAAAGAAAGAAAGAAAGAAAAGAACAAGAAAGAACAGTACAAGATCACTCATATTTTCCTTCGTGTGTTTTGAGAAAAAGGACAAAAAAAAGAAGGAAAAATGTGAAAATAAAAACCTTTTGCTTCGAACACGTTTCCGAGCGTTCGAGCGACAAAGCGAACCACCACCACCACCACCGCCGCCGCCACCACCACCATCACCACCGCCGCCACCACCACCACCACCCCCTGATCCTCTGACTTACGTATTTCTCTCTCTCTCTCTCTCTCTCTCTCTCTCTCTCTCTCTCTCTCTCTCTGCCAGTCATCATGGGGGTGCTAACTCTCCTCCTCTTGGGTAAGTAAAACACACACACACACACACACACACACTGTTAGAAGAGGGTAATGTGTGTTTTCTTCTTCTTCTTCTTTTCTTCTTCTTCTTCTTCTTCTTCATCTTTTTTCTTCTTTTTCTTCTTCTTCTTTTTCTTCTTCCTCATCGTCCTTTATTTCTTTATCTTCTTTTTCTTCTTCCTCCTCCTTCTCCTCCTCTTCTTCTTCTTCTTCTTCTTCTTCTTCTTCTTCTTCTTCTTATTATTATTATTATTATTATTATTATTATTATTATTATTATTGTTTGTTGTTGTTGGTGTTGTAGTAATATAAATGTTTTCAAAGGTGTGTGTGTGTGTGTGTGTGTGTGTGTGTGTGTGTGTGTGTGTGTGTGTGATCGTCCGTGGTTTTGCTGAATAATGTAACACGAGAGAGAGAGCTGAGTCATGCGTGCATGCCTGCTAGCTGCCGCGTGGCTCAGTTAACTCTCTCTCTCTCTCTCTCTCTCTCTTAGCTGTTACTGTCCTTAAGTTATTATAATTTTATGGCTCATTTGTTTGACGTTATTATTATTATTATTATTATTATTATTATTATTATTATTATTATTATTATTATTATTATTATTGTTGTTGTTGTTATTAGTTATATAGAAATACTCGTAAAACTTCATCATCGCCATCATTATCTTCTTCTTCTTCTTCTTCTTCTTCTTCTTCTTCTTCTTCTTCTTCTTCTTCTTCTTCTTCTTCTTCTTTAGCTAGTCCTCTGCATAACAAAGGCCTTTCCCAACGTCCTCATCAACCGGCCTCTTGCAGACTCCTTACGTTCTTATGTTCTTATGTTCCTAAAACTTCCTCCTTCTCCTTCTCTTCCTCCTCCTACTCCTCCTCGTCGTCATCATCATCATCATCATCATATTCATCTAGTTGACTTCATAATAAAGGCCTTTCCCAACGTCCTCCACCTTGTAAAACCGAACCCTCTTCCTCTTCCTCCTCCTCCTCCTCATTCTCCTCCTCCTCCACTTCCTCCTTATCATCATCAACGTCCTCCACCTTGTAAAACCGAACCCTCTTCCTCTTCCTCCTCCTCCTCCTCATTCTCCTCCTCCTCCACTTCCTCCTTATCATCATCATTATCACTACAAACAAAGCCCTTTCCCAACGTCCTCCACCTTGTAAAACCGAACCCTCCTCCTCCTCCTCCTTATTCTCCTCCTCCTCCACTTCCTCCTTATCATCATCATCTACTCTACTACAACTAAAACCCTTTCCCAACGTCCTCCCCTATCTCCGACTCTACTCCACCCATCACTAACCTCCTTCTCCCTCTTCTCCCCCAGGGTGTGTGTGTGTGGGCTGGGGGGGCGCTCACCTGATGGACAACCTGGTGGGGGGCGCGAGTCTCCCCACCTGCCCCGCCCTCCTGCACGCCGCCCACCGCCGCCACCTCCACACCGCGGCGCCCATGCCCCCGCCCGTCCGCGGCAGGTGGCTCTCGTCCAGGTGAGTTGGCGCCGTGTGTGGCTCTGTCTACCTGGGACGCGATGGCATTTTTTTTTTTTGTGTGTGTGTCTAAGGTCCTTATCCTCAGACTTCCGCTCTTTCTTTCTTATTTCCCTCTGATTTTCTTCTTTCCTTTCTTCATTTTCTTTTTCTTTTTATCTTATTTTCTTTCTTCCTTTCTTTCCTGTATTCCTTTCCCCCTTTTTTTACGTTTTTGTCTAAGGCCCTTATCCTCAGACTTCCGCTCTTTCTTTCTTATTTCCCTTTAATTTCCTTCTTTCCTTTCTTCATTCTCTTTTTCTTTTTATCTTATTTTCTTTCTTCCTTTCTTTCCTGTATTCCTTTCCCCCTTTTTTTACGTTTTTGTCTAAGGTCCTTATCCTCAGACGCCGGCGGCTCTCACAACTGTTTGCAATTTCGGGTTCTCATGTGTGTGTGTGTGTGTGTGTGTGTGTGTGTGTGTGTGGATGAGGGAAATATGTGTGTTTTTTCTTTTTCATCTTTTGCTTCTTTCTTCATCTTCTTCCTCTTCTTTTATTTCTTCATCTTTTTCCTCCATTTACGTTCATGGTTCAGAAGCCTTTTGAAGACCTTTACGAAAGCCTTATTAAATGTGAGTGTGTAAGGTCGGTATTGTCAGACGCTTTTGGCTGTCACAATAATTCTCTAAGTCGGGATCTCATGAATTTTCGCCTTGCCAGACTATATACCACTAGGCTCATAAAACTATACCCATGGAAATTCTAACACAACAACCACTACGACAACCTTATCAAATGAATGTGTGAGACTCGAAATGTTGAAGAATACGGATCTAAGACTTCTATTCTCGTCGCTTTCGGCTCCCATAAAAACTGTTTCCAAATGAGATTGATTGGGTTTTCATGAGTGTGTTGTTGCTTTTTTCGCGTTCATGGGGCGGAAGCCTTGTCAAACTATCACCAGGCTCATGAAACTGGTACTACTGGAAATACTAACACATCAACCTCTACGAAAGTCTTACCAAATGTGTGTACGGGGGGGGGGGGATATTTGAGAATGCGCTTACGTAATAATTTCCTGAGACATTGTTTATATGATGTGTAGTGCTGAGTTATCCTTAGTTGGGTACAGGATGGGGTGGAAAATGCAACGAAACGGGGTGAGAGAAGAAGAGGGTTGGAAGTTAGACTAGAAGAGAGAGACAAGTATTCAGCTTCCTCGAGGTCGGGCGTTCTGTATCGTCCCCGCCAGTTCTTTCCCTCCTCTCAAGGGCTCCACACACAGCTCTACTAGACAGAGTGGAGTCAAGGCTCTTCGTCTCATCAATCCTCTTCTTATTACTGGTAGTCTTTTAAATATCACCGCCATGTTGCCTCTCTGTCCATCTTTAATCAATATTTTCATGCTGACTGGTATTCAGAACTTTCTAACTGCAGGCATATCCCCCCCCCTCCCCCCCCTCTTCCGCCACCCCGCTGCACTCGACTTTCTACTCAACCTCATCCCTATACTGTCCCAATCCCTTATGCAAGAGTTAACCAGCATCTTCATTCTCTTATCCCTTCCGCTGGTAAACTCTGAAACAACCTTCCTTCGTCTGTATTTCCTCCCGCCTATGACTTGAACTCTCCCAAAAGGATAGCATCAGGACACCTCTTCATCTGAAACTAACCTCTCTTGTGTATTTTTCTTTTGTCGAAACAGCGTCTAGCGGGCTTTTTTTGTTGTTGTTCTTGTTTTTCTTTCCTTGAGCTGCGTCCTTTGCTGTTAAGAGAAAAAAAAGAGAAAGGGAAAGACATGGCGAAAAGAGGGAATGTAGATGTTAACTCTAAAAAACTGGAGATAGAGGTAGGGAAGGATGATGAAGGGGAGAAAAAAGCTATGTATGGTGATTTTATAAAGGGGGTAGGAAGTCTGGGTATATATAAGTCTGTGTGTGTCTGTCTCTGTCTGTCTTACTCTGTTCCTGTCAGTAGGTTTTTTGCAGTCTGTCAGTATGTTATATGGCAACCTTGCACTACTTCTTTCGTCTATTCCTGTCAGTGGGAGCGACAGAAAGGAAGGGGGGAGGGGGAGGGGTGGGGTGGGTGAGGGGAGGCTTTTATAAATCTCTCCCAGCATCTTCATCTTCCTTTTCTTGTTTCTTTTTCTTCATAATTTTTCTTTGGTTTGTTTTTCTTCATTTTCTTTTTTTCTTCTCCTTTTTCTTCGTCTCCTTTTTCTTCTTGTTACTCTTGTTCTTGTTGTTCTTTTTCTTTTTCTTCTCTTTTTTCTTCTTGTTTTTATTGTTATTATTATTATTATTATTATTATTATTATTATTATTATTATTATTATTATTATTATTATTATTATTATTTTCCTCTTGAAGTTGTTGTTGTTGTTGTTGTTCGTCTTCTTCTTCTTCTTCTTCTTCTTCTTCTTCTTCTCTATCTCTGCATGTTAACAAAAAAAAATATTAAAGGTTGTATTCAAATCTCTCCCTTACTAAAATATACATCAATTAATACCAACTTCAAACAACAACAACAACAACAACAACAACAACAACAACAACAACAATGGCGGCAGCTTTCAAACAAGTTCTCGCCTTCGTTAAATTCCACAAACTTTACTTTTTTCAATTCATCTGTTTGTTTGTTTGTTCGTCCGTCTGCTCTCTCTCTCTCTCTCTCTCTCTCTCTCTCTCTCTCTCTCTCTCTCTCTCTCTCTCTCTCTCTCTCTCTCTCTCTCTCTCTCTCTCTCTCTCTCTCTCTCACACACACACACACACACACACACACACACACACACACACACACACACACACACACACACACACACACGCACACACACACATTCACACACACACACGCATACACACACACACACACACACAGGTAGAAAATTCAAGTGTGAAATGTGTGATAATAGAGAGAGAGAGAGAGAGAGAGAGAGAGAGAGAGAGAGTGATCACAGTGCCAGCTGTCTCTCTCTCTCTCTCTCTCTCTCTCTGCTTGTTCCACTCTCTCTCTCTCTCTCTCTCTCTCTCTCTCTCTCTCTCTCTCTCTCTCTCTCTCTCTCTCTCTCTCTCTCTCTCTCTCTCTCTCTCTCTCTCTCTCTCTCTCTTTATGTCACCTCATTATTATTGTTTCCTTCCTGACGTCAGTTGTGTGTGTGTGTGTGTGTGTGTGTGTGTGTGTGTGTGTGTGTGTGTGTGTGTGTGTACCTGTGTTTCTGTCTGTCTCTCTCTGTCTATCTATCTATCTATCTTTATCTATCCTGTCTATGTCCTGTTTCTCTGTCTGTTTGTCTTGTCTTCCTATCATTACTTTCACTATTCTCTTTTTTCCCTTTTTTCCCCTTTTCTTTCGTCTTTTTTTTCCTTCTCTTTAGTCTGCATCAAGTGTTCAAATATGTCGTCAGACCGCATAGTTGCCTTGATGGGCCTTGCCTCTGGTGCAGCGCGCGTATTTTTTTTATAGTGATGCTCGATAGAGAAGGAAAGAGGAAGAAAAAGAGGAAGGAGAAGAAGAAGAGAAAGAGAGAGAGAGAAAGGAGGAAGAGAGAAGAGAAGAGGAGGAGAAGGGAGAGATGGAAGGAGGGAAGGAAGGAAGGAAAGAAAAGAAAAGGAAGAGGAGAAGGATGAAAGAGGAAAGAAGAAGAAAGGAAAAAAGAATGAAGGAAGGTGTGTGTGTGTGTGTGTGTGTGTGTGTGTGTGTGAAGGAAGGAAGGAAGGAAGGAAGGAAAAGAAAGAACGAAGGAAGGAAAGAGAGAAAAGAAGGAAAAGAATGAAGGAGAGAGGAAAGAAAGGAAGACACAAAGAAATATATGAATGAAGGAAGGAAGGAAGGAATGAGAAAAGAAAGAAGGAAAAAAAGAAATGGAAGGATGTAGATAAAAATGAAATACGAAGAAAGGAGGAAGGAAGGAAAAAAGGAGAGAGAGAGAGAGAGAGAGACCTACCTTACGTTACTACAGTGGTCGGTCAGTCGTTTCTCCTCCTCCTCCTCCTCCTCCTCCTCCTCTTCACCTATCTCCTTGGCGGCTGATCAGTAAGTTAAAAGCCTGTCAGTTAAGTGGAAGGGTTTTAATGGGTAACTTGTCCATTGTGGTGGTGGAGGTGATGGTGGTGGTGGTGGTGATGGTGGTGGTGATGGTGGTGATCTGTCCTTGAGTGTTTTGTGTGTGTGTGTGTGTGTGTGTGTGTGTGTGTGTGTGTGTGTGTGTGTGTGTGTGTGTGTGTGTGTGTGTGTGTGTGTGTGTGTGTGTGAGAGGAGAGAGAGAGGGGGAGGAGGAGAGAG
>NC_066532.1:17409203-17414203 GCF_024679095.1 Eriocheir sinensis | reverse complement strand
TGACTTCGTTTGGGTTGAGAGTGATATATTGTTGTTGTTGTTGTTGTTGTTGTTCCTTTTCCGCTTTTTCTTTTTTTTCTTATAGTTTTTATTTTTCTATTTCTACCTTCTCTTTTTTTTGTACATTATTTCTGTTTTTTTTTTCTTTTCTTCTTTTTTTCTTCTATTTTTGTTCTTTTCTTCTTTTTCTTCTTTTTTTCTTCTACTAATTCCTTTTTTTTTGTGAACGATTTCTGTTCTTTCTTTCTTTCTTTTTTTCTTTCTTTCTTTCTTCTTCTTCTTCTTCTTCTTCTTCTTCTTCCATTCATATTTTATTTTTCTTAACTTTTTTCTTTCTTTTTCTTCTCCCGTATCTTTTTCTTCCTTCTTACATTTTCTTCCCCTTTCCTCCTCCTCCTCCTCCTCCTCCTCCTCCTCCTCTTCTTCTTCTTCTTCTTCTTCTTCTTCTTCTTCTTCTTCTTCTTCTTCTTCTTCTTCTTCTTCTTCTTCTTCTTCTTCTTCTTCTTCTTCTTCTTCTTCCTCCTCCTCCTCCTCCTCCTCCCCTCATTAGGAAAGAAATCAAGAAGCAAATTGAGCTGCTAACTGTATCTAATTGTTTGTTTGTTTGTTTGTTTGTGTGTGTGTGTGTGTGTGTGTGTGTGTGTGTGTGTGTGTGTGTGTGTGTGTGTGTGTGTGTGTGTTATTCTCTCCTTTTTTTTGTTTTGTATTTATTTTACGTTTTTTTATCATTTTTTAAATTTCTTTTCCTGCTTTTTCTTTCTTCTTTCCTCTTCTTTTCTCTTCTCTTCACTTTTTCCTCTCTCCTTTCTCTTTTCCTCTTTATTTCTTCTTTTATTTTGCTTTTCCTGTTTTCTTTTCTCTCTTTTCCTCTTTTCTCTTTGCTTTTCTCTCCTCTCCTCTTCTTTTCTCTTCTCTCCGCTTTTTCCTCTCCTTTCTTCTCTTTTCTTCTTTATTTCTTCTTTTATTTTATTTTCCTGTTTTCTCTTTTCTCTCTTTTGCTTCACATTTATTTTATGGTCGATTTTGTTTTTCTTTTCCTTCTTTTTCTTTTCCTCTTTTCTTCTTTTTCACTCTTCGTTTCTTTTTCCCGTTTTCTTTGTCTTTTGCTTCTTCTATTTCTCTTCTTCTTAATCGTCACCATCATCTTCGTATTTTTCTTCTTCTTCTTCTTCTTTTTCTTCTTCTTCTTCTTCTCTTCTTCTTCTTTCTTCTTCTTCTTCTTCTTCTTCTTCTTGTTCCTCTTCTTGTTCTTTTTGTTCTTCTTCTTCTTCTTCTTCTTCTGCTCGACAGTTTAATCTGCTCGACAAAGGAGGAGGAGGAGGAGGAGGAGGAGGAGGAGACATAGGTATAGGAGATAAGGAAGAATAGAAGAAGGAAAAAAAGTAGAGAAAGTGGATGGATATGAAGAAAAGGAACAGGAGGAGGAGGAGGAGGAGGAGGAAGAGGAGGAGGAGGAGGAGGAGGACCATAAAATCATCAGCGTCATCAGGAGGAACATAACATACTGCGGTTGATTACTGTTAAGTGTACCCTGAAAGCCTCCCTCCCTCCCCCCTCCCCCCCCTTCACCCCCCTCCCTCCCCCCTGTACCTTACCTTACCTTACCTTACCTTGCCTAATCATCTTTCTCTGCTTTCTTTCCATACTTTTTTTATTTTCTTTTTATTTTATTTTCCTTCTTTTCTTTCGTTGTCTTCTTTTTCCTTTCCTTCCCTTCCCTTCCCTTTCTTTTCCCTTCCCTTTCTTTTCCCTTCCCTTTCTTTTCCCTTCTCTTTCTTTCCCTTTTTCTTTCTTTCCCTTTCTCTTCCTTTCCCTTCCCTTACATTCCATTCTCTTTCCTTTCCCTTCCCTTCCCATCCTTTCCCTTTCCTTCCTCCTTCCTTTCCTCCCCCCTCCCTTCCTCCCCCCTGTACCTGACCTTACCTTTCCTTACCTTACCTAATCATCTTTCTCTGCCTTTCTTTTTCCTTCCCTTCCCTTTCTCTTCCTTTCCCTTCCCTTACGTTCCATTCTGTTCCCTTCCCATCCTTTCCCTTTCCTTCCTCCTTCCTTTCCTCCCCCTTCCCTCCCTCCCCCCTGTACCTGACCTTACCTTTCCTTACCTTACCTAATCATCTTTCTCTGCCTTTCTTTTTCCTTCCCTTCCCTTTCTCTTCCTTTCCCTTCCCTTACACTCCATTCTCTTCCCTTTCCCTTCCCTTCCCTTTCCTTCCTCCTTCCTTCCCTTCCTCCCCCCTCCTTCCCCCCTGTACCTTACCTTATCTTACCTTACCTTCCTTTCCTTCCCCTCTTTTTATCCTTCCCTTTCCTTTTTTCTCTTTCCTTTTTCTTCAATTATTTTTGTCTTCCTTTCCTTTCCTTTCCTTCCCATTTTCCCTTCCTCTTTCTTTTCCTTCCTTTCTTTTCCCTTCCTTTCTTTTCTCCTCCTCTTTCTTCCCTTTCCTTTCCTTCCTTCAGTCTCTCTCCTCCTTCCCTTTCCTCACTCCCCTTCCAGTCTCTCCTCCTCCCTTCACTTTCCCTTCCCTTACCTTCCAGTATCTCCTCCTCCATTCCCTTTCCTTTCCCTTCCTTCAGTCTCTCCTCCTCCTTCCTTTCCTTCCTTTCCTTTCCCTTCCTTTCTCCTCCTCCTTTTCCTTTCCTTTCTTCCTTTCCTTCTTAGTTTCTCCTCCTTTCCTTTCCTTTCCCTTCCCTTCAGTCTCCTCCTCCCTTCCCTTTCCTTTCCCTTCCCTTCCAGTCTCTCCTCCTCCCTTCCCTTTCCTTTCCCTTCCCTTCCAGTCTCTCCTCCTCCCTTCCCTTTCCTTTCCCTTCCCTTCCAGTCTCTCCTCCTCCCTTCCCTTTCCTTTCCCTTCTCTTGCAGTCTCTCCTCCTCCCTTTCCTTTCCCTTCCCTTCCATTTTTTTTATTTTCTTTCTTTAATTCTTTCAGGCTTTCGTTTTTACTTTCTCTCTTTTTCTTTCTTTCTTTCTTTCTTTCTTTCCCTTTCTTTCCTTTTTACTGTTTTTTTCTTTCATTTATTTATTCACTTTCTTCCCTTTTTCTTTTTTTATTCATTTATTTATTTTTTCTTTCTTCATTCTATCCTTCCTCCCTCCCTCCCTTCCTTCCTTCCTTCCTTCATTCATTCATTCATTTTTTTGTTTGTTCTGTGTCTTTCTTTCCTCCCTTCCTTCCTTCCATCCTTCCTTCCCTTCCCTTCCCTTCCCTTCCCTTCGCTTTCTTTCTCTTTCTTCCTTTCATCTTTTCTTTCTTTCAGGGATATCTTTTTCTTTTTCATCCTTCTTTTCTTTCTTTCCTTATTTTCACTTTCAATTCGTCTATCTGTTTGTCTGTCTATCTCTCTTATTTCTTTCTTCCTTGGTACTCCTCCTCCTCCTCCTCCTCCACCACCACCACCACCACCACCACCAGCAAGGCCCCATCAATAGCTTTGTGTACCTCGCTGTCTTAAGGGGGGCGGCTACGGGGTATTTTTGGCCGAATATTTTTGAAATCTGAGAAATTCTTTTTCTTCGCTCACTGTGGCCGAGATAGCCTAAATTATCAAGTGGTAAGGTTTGTTTTGGTCAAATTAAATCCCTTACGGCCGGGAAGCCATGTTTAAATACCCCGCGCGGTTGCGTCAGAGGCCTGAGTCACGCGGTTACACACGTGGTGTCATTCAATGCTTATATACGCGTAAATTTTCAATAAAAAATGATTTCTTCTTTATGAATCTGCATCACTTGGCATCTCAGAGAGGGTGGATGGAGTGAGTCATGCTGCCCGAGGTCCGAGAGGACTGTAGATCACGCGTCACAACTTTGGCTATGAGGATGGGAACATAATATTACATATGTTTGGTTCTCAAGAAAGATTACAAGAATCTCTTCACTGGCAAGACCTTGAAAGAGCCAGACATGCAACACCCAAGTCCAAAAAGAAAACAGCAGAAGAAGGATGAAGAATACCAACCTGGAGAATATTGATAAAATCTGGCGACAATGAGAAATGTTGCGCCTTTTGAAACACTAACATAACAGTTAATAATAATTTCTCAAAACTTAGAAATGGTACCAGATATATCAATATCTCAGTCAATCAACAAGGTTTGCACAATCATGTGAAAATTTCATCTCAATCGGACAATTATGAAGGGGCATGACAGGGTAAATGCAAAAAAAAAAATTAAGGCCGATTTCTCAAAAGTTGGTTTTTACACTTCAAAAATTTCAAAAAATCAGTAAATCATCGACTGACAATTGTTAGGTATCAATAAAAACTTCAATCAAAGGCCGATTTTTTTATTGGAATAGATTTTTCAATATGGCCATAGAAAACGGGATACAGAGCGGAGAAAATCAAGTGTGAAAAAAAAAATTAAAAATTTTCTCTCAAAGATAAAAGCAAAAATCAAAAATCTGTTCCCGACAAAATGTAGATATATAATCGAAGTTTCATTGGTAATTTTTTCAAAGTGATTGACTTAAAAATAAAGCCTGTGAAACAAATTGAAAAAAAACGCGTTTTACCTCAGTGCCCCCTATCATTCACCCAATCTCCATGAAATTCACTATACACTCCTCATGAACACCAACAAACAACATAATAAAATTTCAAGGCTATTGGACCTACCAAAAGAGCTGTAGGGGGGGGGGTAGTCGCCCCCCTTAACACTGCATGGGGCAAGCTGAAATGTAGCCAGGTGTAGCCACGGTCAGGTATTAATAGGTGAGGGGTGGCCAGGTGTAGCAAGTGTTAGGTGTGCAGAGGGGGGGTGGGGGGTGTTGTGGGTGGGGTGGGAAGGGATGGGAAGGGAGTGGAATGGTTAGAGAAGGGGGAAGGGAAGGGATGGGAGAGAAAAACGAGGTTGGATGGGAAAGGATAGGGTAGGGAAGGGAAGCGATGGGAGAGAAGGAAAGAAGGAAGAAGTGGATAGGGAAAGGACGAGAAGAAGAAGGAGGAATGGGAAGGGAAGGAAGAGGAAGAAGGGGAAAGGTTAGGAAAGGGAAGGAGGATGGAGTG